>NW_027480522.1:1500000-1673789 GCF_051401765.1 Calliopsis andreniformis
ATCCTCAATACTCAATCCTCAATCCTCAATCCTCAATCCTCAATCCTCAATCCTCATTCCTCAAACCTCAATCCTGAACCCTCAGTCCTCATCCTCAATTCTCAATTCTCAATGCTCAATCCTCAATCCTCAATCTTCAATCCTCAATAATCAATCTCCTATCCTAGATCCTCAATCCCCAATACTCTATCCTTAATCCTCAATATTCAATCCTCTATCCCCAGTCCACAATCTTCAATCCCCAAAGCTCAATAATCAATCATCAATCCTCAGACCTCAATCGTCAATCATCAATCCACAATCTTCAATACTCAATACTCAATCCTCAATCCTCAATCCTCAATCCTCAATCATCAATCCTCAATCTTCAATACTCAATCCTCAATCCTCAATCCTCAATCCTCAATCCTCAATACTCAACCATCAATCCTCAATCCTCAATACACAATAGAATATCCTGAATTCTCAAGATTCAATACTCAAACCTCAATCCTCAGCCCTCAGCACTCATCCCCCATCCTCAATCCTCTATCCTCAACCCTCAATCATCAATCCACAATCCTCAATCCTCAATCATCAACCTTCAATCCTTAATACTCAATCTTCAATCCTCAATACTCAGTCCTCAATCCTCAATCCTCAACCATCAATCCTCAATTCTCAATACTCAATAGAATATCTTGAATTCTCAGTATTCAATACTCAAACCTCAATCCTCAACCCTCAGCCCTCACCCTCCATCCTCAATCCCCAATCCTCAATCCTTAATCCTCAATCTTCAGTCCTCAATCCTCAATTCTCGATCCTCAATTCTCAATCCTCGATACTCAATCCTCAATCCCCAATCCTCAATCTTCAATCCTCAATCCTCAATCCTCAAGCCTCAATCCTCAATCCTCAATCTTCAATCCTGAATACTCAACCTTTAATCCTCAATACTCAATCTTCAATCCTCAACCCTCAATCGTCAATCCACAATCCTCAATCGTCAATCATCAACCTTCAATCCTCAATACTCAATCTTCAATCCTCAATCCTCAATCCTCAATAGTCAATCCTCATTCTACAATCCACAATACCCAATCCTCAATCCTCAATCCTCAATCCTCCATCCTCAATTCTCAATCCTCAATCCTCAGTCCTCTGTCCTCAAACCTCAATCCTCAACCCTCAGCCCTCATCCTCAATCCTCAATCCTAAATCCTCAATCATCAATCTTCAACCCTCAATACTCAGACTTCAATACTCAATCCTCAATCCTCAATCCTGAATACTCAACCTTCAATCCTCAATACTCAATCTTCAATCCTCAACCCTCAATCGTCAATCCACAATCCTCAATCGTCAATCATCAACCTTCAATCCTCAATACTCAATCTTCAATCCTCAATCCTCAATCCTCAATAGTCAATCCTCATTCTACAATCCACAATACCCAATCCTCAATCCTCAATCCTCAATCCTCCATCCTCAATCCTCAATCCTCAATCCTCAGTCCTCTGTCCTCAAACCTCAATCCTCAACCCTCAGCCCTCATCCTCAATCCTCAATCCTAAATCCTCAATCATCAATCGTCAACCCTCAATACTCAGTCTTCAATACTCAATCTTCAATACTCAATCCTCAATCCTCAATCCTCAATCCTCAATACTCATTCTTCAATCCTCAATCCTCAATCCTCAATCCTCAATCCTCAATCCTCAGTCATCAATCCTCAATCCTCAATACTCAATCGTCAATACTCAATCGCCAATCCTCAGACCTCAAATCTCAATCCACAATCATCGTTCCTCAAACCTCAATCCTCAACCCTCAGTCCTCATACTCTATTCTCAATCCTCAATCCTCAAACCTCAATCTTCAATCCTCAATACTCAATCCTCAATCATCAATACTCAACCATCAATCCTCAATTCTCAGTACTCAACAGAATATCCTGAATTCTCAGTATTCAATACACAAACCTCAATCCTCAACCCTCAGCCCTCACCCTCCATCCTCAATCCTCAATCCTCAATCCTCAATCTTCAATCCTCAATACTCAATTTTCAATCTTCAATCCTCAATCCTCAATCCTCAATCCTCAATCCTCAATCCCCAATCCTCAGTCGTCAATCCACAATCTTCAATACTCAATCGTCAATCCGCAGTCCTCAATCCTCAATCCTCAATCCTCAACCATCAGCCATCATCCTCAATCCTCAATCCTCGTTCCTCAATCCTCAATCCTCAATCATCAATCCTCAATCTTCAATACTCAATCCTCAATCCTCGATCCTCAATCCTCAATACCCAATCCTCAATCCTCAATCCTCAATCCTCCATCCTCAATTCTCAATCCTCAATCCTCAGTCCTCTGTCCTCAAACCTCAATCCTCAACCCTCAGCCCTCATCCTCAATCCTCAATCCTAAATCCTCAATCATCAATCTTCAACCCTCAATACTCAGACTTCAATACTCAATCCTCAATCCTCAATCCTGAATACTCAACCTTCAATCCTCAATACTCAATCTTCAATCCTCAACCCTCAGTCGTCAATCCACAATCCTCAATCGTCAATCATCAACCTTCAATCCTCAATACTCAATCTTCAATCCTCAATCCTCAATCCTCAATAGTCAATCCTCATTCTACAATCCACAATACCCAATCCTCAATCCTCAATCCTCAATCCTCCATCCTCAATCCTCAATCCTCAATCCTCAGTCCTCTGTCCTCAAACCTCAATCCTCAACCCTCAGCCCTCATCCTCAGTCCTCAATCCTAAATCCTCAATCATCAATCTTCAACCCTCAATACTCAGTCTTCAATACTCAATCCTCAATCCTCAATCCTCAATCCTCAATCATCAGTCCTCAATCTTCAATACTCAATCCTCAATCCTCAATCCTCAATCCTCAATACTCATTCTTCAATCCTCAATCCTCAATCCTCAATCCTCAATCCTCAATCCTCAGTCATCAATCCTCAATCCTCAATACTCAATCGTCAATACTCAATCGCCAATCCTCAGACCTCAAATCTCAATCCACAATCATCGTTCCTCAAACCTCAATCCTCAACCCTCAGTCCTCATACTCTATTCTCAATCCTCAATCCTCAAACCTCAATCTTCAATCCTCAATACTCAATCCTCAATCATCAATACTCAACCATCAATCCTCAATTCTCAGTACTCAATAGAATATCCTGAATTCTCAGTATTCAATACACAAACCTCAATCCTCAACCCTCAGCCCTCACCCTCCATCCTCAATCCTCAATCCTCAATCCTCAATCTTCAATCCTCAATACTCAATATTCAATCTTCAATCCTCAATCCTCAATCCTCAATCCTCAATCCTCAATCCCCAATCCTCAGTCGTCAATCCACAATCTTCAATACTCAATCGTCAATCCGCAGTCCTCAATCCTCAATCCTCAATCCTCAACCATCAGCCATCATCCTCAATCCTCAATCCTCGTTCCTCAATCCTCAATCCTCAATCCTCAATCCTCAATCCTCAATAGTCAATCTCCAATCCTAGATCCTCAATTCCCTATCCTCAACCCTTAATCCTCAATCTTCAATCCTCAATCCTCAATTCTCAATTCTCAATACTCAATACTCAATCCTCAATTCTCAATCCTCAATCTTCAATCCTCAATACTCAATCCTCAAGCCTCAATCCTCAATCCTCAATCTTCAATCCTGAATACTCAATCTTCAATCCTCAATACTCAATCTTCAATCCTCAACCCTCAATCCTCAATCCACAATTCTCAATCCTCAATCATCAACCTTCAATCCTCAATACTCAATCTTCAATCCTCAATCCTCTATCCTGAATCGTCAATCCTCATTCTTCAATCCTCAATACCCAATCCTCAATCCTCAATCCTCAATCCTCAATCGTCAATCCTCAATCATCAATCCTCAATCTTCAATACTCAATCCTCAATCCTCGATCCTCAATCCTCAATACTCAATCTTCAACCCTCAATCCTCAATCCTCAAACCTCAATCCTCAATCCTCAGTCATCAATCCTCAATCCTCAATACACAATCGTCAACACTCAGTCGTCAATCCTCAGTCCTCAATTCTCAATCCACAATCCTCGTTCCTCAAACCTCAATCCTCAACCCTCAGTCCTCATCCTCAATTCTCAATCCTCAATCTTCAACCCTCAATACTCAATCTTCAATCTTCAATCCTCAACCCTCAATCCTCAATCCTCAATCCTCAATCCTCAGTCATCAATCCTCAATCTTCAATACTCAATCGTCAATCCGCAGTCCTCAATCCTCAATCCTCGTTCCTCAAACCTCAATCCTCAACCCTCAGCCATCATCCTCAATCCTCAATCCTCGTTCCTCAATCCTCAATCCTCAATCCTCAGACCTCAATAGTCAATCTCCAATCCTAGATCCTTAATCCCCAATCCTCAATCCTTAATCCTCGATCTTCAATCCTCAATCCTCAATTCTCAATCCTCAATACTCAATCCTCAATCCTCAATCCTCAATCCCCAATCCTCAATCTTCAATCCTCAATCCTCAATCCTCAAGCCTCAATCCTCAACCCTCAGCCCTCAATCCTCATTCTTCAATCCTCAATACCCAATCCTCAATCATCAACCCTCAA
Source organism: Calliopsis andreniformis (assembly GCF_051401765.1). Classification (NCBI taxonomy): domain Eukaryota; kingdom Metazoa; phylum Arthropoda; class Insecta; order Hymenoptera; family Andrenidae; genus Calliopsis; species Calliopsis andreniformis. Next base: position 1,504,628 of record NW_027480522.1, read on the forward strand.
TCCCCAATCCTCAACCCTCAGCCCTCATCCTCAATCCTCAATCCTCAATCCTCAATCCTCAATCTTCAATCCTCCATACCCAATCTTCAATCCTCAATCCTCAATCGTCAATCCTCAATCCTCAATCCTCAGTCATCAATCCTCAATCTTCAATACTCAATCCTCAATCCTCGATCCTCAATCCTCAATCCTCAATCCTCAATCCTGAATACTCAATCTTCAATCTTCAATACTCAATCTTCAATCCTCAACCCTCAATCCTCAATCCACAATCCTCAATCCTCAATCATCAACCTTCAATCCTCAATACTCAATCTTCAATCCTCAATACTCAGTCCTCAATCCTCAATTCTCAATCCTCAATCTTCAATCCTCAATACTCAATCTTCAATCTTCAATCCTCAACCCTCAATCCTCAATCCTCAATCCTCAATCCTCAGCCATCAATCCTCAATCTTCAATACTCAATCGTCAATCCGCAGTCCTCAACCCTCAATCCTCGTTCCTCAAACCTCAATCCCCAACCCTCAGCCATCATCCTCAATCCTCAATCCTCGTTCCTCAATCCTCAATCCTCAATCCTCAGACCTCAATAGTCAATCTCCAATCCTAGATCCTTAATCCCCAATCCTCAATCCTTAATCCTCAATCTTCTATCCTCAATAGTCAATCTCCAATCCTAGATACTCAATTCCCAATCCTCAACCCTTAATCCTCAATCTTCAATCCTGAATACTCAATCTTCAATCCTCAATACTCAATCTTCAATCCTCAACCCTCAATCCTCAATCCACAATTCTCAATCCTCAAACGTCAACCTTCAATCCTCAATACTCAATCTTCAATCCTCAATCCTCAATCCTGAATCGTCAATCCTCATTCTTCAATCCTCAATACCCAATCCTCAATCCTCAATCCTCAATCCTCAATCCTCAATCCTCAATCCTCAATCATCAATCCTCAATATTCAATACTCAATCCTCAATCCTCGATCCTCAATTCTCAATCATCAGTCCTCAATCTTCAATACTCAATCCTCAATCCTCAATCGTCAATCCTCAATACTCATTCTTCAATCCTCATTCCTCAATCCTCAAACCTCAATCCTCAATCCTCAGTCATCAATCCTCAATCCTCAATACTCAATCGTCAACACTCAATCGTCAATCCTCAGTCCTCAATTCTCAATCCTGAATCCTCGTTCCTCAAACCTCAATCCTCAACCCTCAGTCCTCATCCTCAATTCTCAATTCTCAATCTTCAATCCTCAATACTCAATCTTCAATCTTCAATCCTCAACCCTCAATCCTCAATCCTCAATCCTCAATCCTCAGTCATCAATCCTCAATCTTCAATACTCAATCGTCAATCCGCAGTCCTCAACCCTCAATCCTCGTTCCTCAAACCTCAATCCCCAACCCTCAGCCATCATCCTCAATCCTCAATCCTCGTTCCTCAATCCTCAATCCTCAATCCTCAGTCCTCAATAGTCAATCTCCAATCCTAGATCCTTAATCCCCAATCCTCAATCCTTAATCCTCAATCTTCTAACCTCAATAGTCAATCTCCAATCCTAGATACCCAATTCCCAATCCTCAACCCTTAATCCTCAATCTTCAATCCTGAATACTCAATCTTCAATCCTCAATACTCAATCTTCAATCCTCAACCCTCAATCCTCAATCCACAATTCTCAATACTCAAACGTCAACCTTCAATCCTCAGTACTCAATCTTCAATCCTCAATCCTCAATCCTGAATCGTCAATCCTCATTCTTCAATCCTCAATACCCAATCCTCAATCCTCAATCCTCAATCCTCAATCCTCAATCCTCAATCATCAATCCTCAATATTCAATACTCAATCCTCAATCCTCGATCCTCAATTCTCAATCATCAGTCCTCAATCTTCAATACTCAATCCTCAATCCTCAATCGTCAATCCTCTATACTCATTCTTCAATCCTCAATCATCAATCCTCAAACCTCAATCCTCAATCCTCAGTCATCAATCCTCAATCCTCAATACTCAATCGTCAACACTCAATCGTCAATCCTCAGTCCTCAATTCTCAATCCTGAATCCTCGTTCCTCAAACCTCAATCCTCAACCCTCAGTCCTCATCCTCAATCCTCAATCCTCAATCCTCAATCCTCAATCTTCAATCCTCAATCCTCAGTATTCAAACCTCAATTCTGAATCCTCAATCCTGAATCCTCAATCTTCAGCTCTCAGTCCTCAACAATCAGTTGTCAATCCTCAATCCTCAATAGAATATCCACAATTCACAGATTTCAATACTCAATACTCAATCTGCGATCTTCCAACCTCTATGCACAAACATCAATTCTCATCACTCAATCCTCAACACTCAGTCCTCAATGTTCAATCCTCAATCCCCAATCCTCAATTCTCAATCCTCAATACTCAACCATCAATCCTCAATTCTCAATACTCAATAGAATATCCTGAATACTCAGGATTCAATACACAAACCTCAATCCTCAACCCTCAGCCCTCATCCTCCATCCTCAATCCTCAATCCTCAATCCTCAATCTTCAATCCTCAATACTCATTCTTCAATCTTCAATCCTCAATCCTCAATCCTCAATACTCAATCCTCAATCCTCAGTCATCAATCCTCAATCTTCAATACTCAATCGTCAATCCGCAGTCCCCAATCTTCAATCCTCAATCCTCTATCGTCAATCTTCAATCCTCCATACCCAATCTTCAATCCTCAATCCTCAATCGTCAATCCTCAATCCTCAATCCTCAGTCAACAATCCTCAATCTTCAATACTCAATCCTCAATCCTCGATCCTCAATCCTCAATCCTCAATCCTCAATCCTGAATACTCAATCTTCAATCTTCAATACTCAATCTTCAATCCTCAACCCTCAATCCTCTATCCACAATCCTCAATCCTCAATCATCAACCTTCAATCCTCAATACTCAATCTTCAATCCTCAATACTCAGTCCTCAATCCTCAATCCTCAACCATCAATCCTCAATTCTCAATACTCAATAGAATATCCTGAATTCTCAGTATTCAATACTCAAACCTCAATCCTCAACCCTCAGCCCTCACCCTCCATCCTCAATCCCCAATCCTCAATCCTTAATCCTCAATCTTCAGTCCTCAATCCTCAATTCTCAATCCTCAATACTCAATCCTCGATACTCAATCCTCAATCCCCAATCCTCAATCTTCAATCCTCAATCCTCAATCCTCAAGCCTCAAGCCTCAATCCTCAATCCTCAATCCTCAATCCTGAATACTCAACCTTCAATCCTCAATACTCAATCTACAATCCACAACCCTCAATCGTCAATCCACAATCCTCAATCGTCAATCATCAACCTTCAATCCTCAATACACAATCTTCAATCCTCAATCCTCAATCCTCAATAGTCTATCCTCATTCTACAATCCACAATACCCAATCCTCAATCCTCAATCCTCAATCCTCCATCCTCAATCCTCAATCCTCAATCCTCAGTCCTCTGTCCTCAAACCTCAATCCTCAACCCTCAGCCCTCATCCTCAATCCTCAATCCTAAATCCTCAATCATCAATCTTCAACCCTCAATACTCAGTCTTCAATACTCAATCCTCAATCCTCAATCCTCAATCCTCAATCATCAGTCCTCAATCTTCAATACTCAATCCTCAATCCTCAATCCTCAATCCTCAATACTCATTCTTCAATCCTCAATCCTCAATCCTCAATCCTCAATCCCCAATCCTCAGCCCTCATCCTCAATCCCCAATCCTGAATCCTCAATCCTCAATCTTCAATCCTGAATACTCAGTCTTCAATCCTCAATCCGCAATCCTCAATCCTCATTCCTCAAACCTCAGTCCTCAACCCTTAGTCCTCATTCTCAATTCTCAATTCTCAATCCTCAGCCCTCAATCCTCAATCTTCAATCCTCAATAATCAATCTCCTATCCTAGATCCTCAATCCCCAATACTCTATCCTTGATTCTCATTATTCAATCCTCTATCCCCAGTCCACACTTTTCAATCCCCAAAGCTCAATAATCAATCCTCAATCCTCAGTCCTCAATCGTCAATCATCAACCCACAATCTTCAATACTCAATCCTCAATCCTCAGTCCTCAATCCTCAATCCTCAATCATCAATCCTCAATCTTCAATACACAATCCTCAATCTTCAATCCTCAATCCTCAATCCTCATTCTTCAAACCTCAATCCTCAACCCTCAGTCCTCTTCCTCAATTCTCAATTCTCAATCCTCAATCCTCAATCCTCAATCTTCAATACTCAATCCTCAATCCTAAAATCCTCAATCCTCAATATTCAACATACAACCCTCAACCATCAATCCGCAATACTCCACCATCAATCCTCAATACTCAATACTCAATAGAATATCCTGAATTCTCAGTTTTCAATACTCAATCCTCAATCTACAATCTTCAAGTCTCCATCCACAAACATCTATTCTCATCACTCAACCCTCAACACTCAGTCCTCAATCTTTAATCCTCAATCCCCAATCCTCAATTCTCAATCCTCAATACTCAACCATCAATCCTTAATTCTCAATACTCAATAGAATATCCTGAATACTCAGGATTCAATACACAAACCTCAATCCTCAACCCTCAGCCCTCATCCTCCATCCTCAATCCTCAATCCTCAATCCTCAATCTTCAATCCTCAATACTCATTCTTCAATCTTCAATCCTCAATCCTCAATCCTCAATACTCAATCCTCAATCCTCAGTCATCAATCCTCAATCTTCAATACTCAATCGTCAATCCGCAGTCCCCAATCTTCAATCCTCAATCCTCTATCGTCAATCTTCAATCCTCCATACCCAATCTTCAATCCTCAATCCTCAATCGTCAATCCTCAATCCTCAATCCTCAGTCATCAATCCTCAATCTTCAATACTCAATCCTCAATCCTCAAGCCTCAAGCCTCAATCCTCAATCCTCAATCCTCAATCCTGAATACTCAACCTTCAATCCTCAATACTCAATCTTCAATCCTCAACCCTCAATCGTCAATCCACAATCCTCAATCGTCAATCATCAACCTTCGATCCTCAATACACAATCTTCAATCCTCAATCCTCAATCCTCAATAGTCAATCCTCATTCTACAATCCACAATACCCAATCCTCAATCCTCAATCCTCAATCCTCCATCCTCAATCCTCGATCCTCAATCCTCAGTCCTCTGTCCTCAAACCTCAATCCTCAACCCTCAGCCCTCATCCTCAATCCTCAATCCTAAATCCTCAATCATCAATCTTCAACCCTCAATACTCAGTCTTCAATACTCAATCCTCAATCCTCAATCCTCAATCCTCAATCATCAGTCCTCAATCTTCAATACTCAATCCTCAATCCTCAATCCTCAATCCTCAATACTCATTCTTCAATCCTCAATCCTCAATCCTCAATCCTCAATCCCCAATCCTCAGTCGTCAATCCACAATCTTCAATACTCAATCGTCAATCCGCAGTCCTCAATCCTCAATCCTCAATCCTCAACCATCAGCCATCATCCTCAATCCTCAATCCTCGTTCCTCAATCCTCAATCCTCAATCCTCAATCCTCAATCCTCAATAGTCAATCTCCAATCCTAGATCCCCAATTCCCAATCCTCAACCCTTAATCCTCAATCTTCAATCCTCAATCCTCAATTCTCAATTCTCAATACTCAATACTCAATCCTCAATTCCCAATCCTCAATCTTCAATCCTCAATACTCAATCCTCAAGCCTCAATCCTCAATCCTCAATCCTCAATCCTCAATCCTCAATCCTCCATCCTCAATCCTCAATCCTCAATCCTCAATACCCAATCCTCAATCCTCAATCCTCAATCCTCAATCCTCAATCCTCAATCATCAATCCTCAATCTTCAATACTCAATCCTCAATCCTCGATCCTCAATCCTCAATACTCAATCTTCAACCCTCAATCCTCAATCCTCAAACCTCAATCCTCAATCCTCAGTCATCAATCCTCAATCCTCAATACTCAATCGTCAACACTCAGTCGTCAATCCTCAGTCCTCAATTCTCAATCCTCAATCCTCGTTCCTCAAACCTCAATCCTCAACCCTCAGTCCTCATCCTCAATTCTCAATCCTCAATCTTCAATCCTCAATACTCAATCTTCAATCTTCAATCCTCAACCCTCAATCCTCAATCCTCAATCCTCAATCCTCAGTCATCAATCCTCAATCTTCAATACTCAATCGTCAATCCGCAGTCCTCAATCCTCAATCCTCGTTCCTCAAACCTCAATCCTCAACCCTCAGCCATCATCCTCAATCCTCAATCCTCGTTCCTCAATCCTCAATCCTCAATCCTCAGACCTCAATAGTCAATATCCAATCCTAGATCCTTAATCCGCAATCCTCAATCCTTAATCCTCAATCTTCAATCCTCAATCCTCAATTCTCAATCCTCAATACTCAATCCTCAATCCTCAATCCTCAATCCCCAATCCTCAATCTTCAATCCTCAATCCTCAATCCTCAAGCCTCAATCCTCAACCCTCAGCCCTCAATCCTCATTCTTCAATCCTCAATACCCAATCCTCAATCATCAACCCTCAACCCTCAATCCTCAACCCTCAGCCCTCATCCTCAATCCTCAATCCTCAATCCTCAATCCTCAATCCTCAATCCTCAAACTTCAATCCTCCATACCCAATCTTCAATCCTCAATCCTCAATCGTCAATCCTCAATCCTCAATCCTCAGTCATCAATCCTCAATCTTCAATACTCAATCCTCAATCCTCGATCCTCAATCCTCAATCCTCAATCCTCAATCCTGAATACTCAATCTTCAATCTTCAATACTCAATCTTCAATCCTCAACCCTCAATCCTCAATCCACAATCCTCAATCCTCAATCATCAACCTTCAATCCTCAATACTCAATCTTCAATCCTCAATACTCAGTCCTCAATCCTCAATTCTCAATCCTCAATCTTCAATCCTCAATACTCAATCTTCAATCTTCAATCCTCAACCCTCAATCCTGAATCCTCAATCCTCAATCCTCAGTCATCAATCCTCAATCTTCAATACTCAATCGTCAATCCGCAGTCCTCAATCCTCAATCCTCGTTAATCAAACCTCAATCCTCAACCCTCAGCCATCATCCTCAATCCTCAATCCTCGTTCCTCAATCCTCAATCCTCAATCCTCAGACCTCAATAGTCAATCTCCAATCCTAGATACTCAATCCCCAATCCTCAATCCTTAATCCTCAATCTTCAATCCTCAATCCTCAATTCTCAATCCTCAATACTCAATCCTCAATCCTCAATCCTCAATCCTCAATCCCCAATCCTCAATCTTCAATCCTCAGTCCTCAATCCTCAAGCCTCAATCCTCAACCCTCAGCCCTCAATCCTCATTCTTCAATCCTCAATACCCAATCCTCAATCATCAACCCTCAATCCACAATCCTCAACCCTCAGCCCTCATCCTCAATCCTCAATCCTCAATCCTCAATCCTCAATCTTCAATCCTCAATCCTCAGTATTCAAACCTCAATTCTGAATCCTCAATCCTGAATCCTCAATCTTCAGCTCTCAGTCCTCAACAATCAGTTGTCAATCCTCAATCCTCAATAGAATATCCACAATTCACAGATTTCAATACTCAATACTCAATCTGCGATCTTCCAACCTCTATGCACAAACATCAATTCTCATCACTCAATCCTCAACACTCAGTCCTCAATGTTCAATCCTCAATCCCCAATCCTCAATTCTCAATCCTCAATACTCAACCATCAATCCTCAATTCTCAATACTCAATAGAATATCCTGAATACTCAGGATTCAATACACAAACCTCAATCCTCAACCCTCGGCCCTCATCCTCCATCCTCAATCCTCAATCCTCAATCCTCAATCTTCAATCCTCAATACTCATTCTTCAATCTTCAATCCTCAATCCTCAATCCTCAATACTCAATCCTCAATCCTCAGTCATCAATCCTCAATCTTCAATACTCAATCGTCAATCCGCAGTCCCCAATCTTCAATCCTCAATCCTCTATCGTCAATCTTCAATCCTCCATACCCAATCTTCAATCCTCAATCCTCAATCGTCAATCCTCAATCCTCAATCCTCAGTCATCAATCCTCAATCTTCAATACTCAATCCTCAATCCTCGATCCTTAATCCTGAATCTTCAGTCCTCAAACCTCAATTCTCAATCCTCAATACTCAATCCTCGATACTCAATCCTCAATCCCCAATCCTCAATCTTCAATCCTCAATCCTCAATCCTCAAGCCTCAATGCTCAATCCTCAATCCTCAATCCTGAATACTCAACCTTCAATCCTCAATACTCAATCTTCAATCCTCAACCCTCAATCGTCAATCCACAATCCTCAATCGTCAATCATCAACCTTCAATCCTCAATACACAATCTTCAATCCTCAATCCTCAATCCTCAATAGTCAATCCTCATTCTACAATCCACAATACCCAATCCTCAATCCTCAATACTCAATCCTCCATCCTCAATCCTCAATCCTCAATCCTCATTCCTCTGTCCTCAAACCTCAATCCTCAACCCTCAGCCCTCATCCTCAATCCTCAATCCTAAATCCTCAATCATCAATCTTCAACCCTCAATACTCAGTCTTCAATACTCAATCCTCAATCCTCAATCCTCAATCCTCAATCATCAGTCCTCAATCTTCAATACTCAATCCTCAATCCTCAATCCTCAATCGTCAATCCTCATTCTTCAATCCTCAATACCCAATCCTCAATCCTCAATCCTCAATCCTCAATCCTCAATCCTCAATCATCAATCCCCAATCTTCAATACTCAATCCTCAATCCTCGATCCTCAATCCTCAGTCATCAATCCTCAATCCTCAATACTCAATCGTCAACACTCAGTCGTCAATCCTCAGTCCTCAATTCTCAATCCTCAATCCTCGTTCCTCAAACCTCAATCCTCAACCCTCAGTCCTCATCCTCAATTCTCAATCCTCAATCTTCAATCCTCAATACTCAATCTTCAATCTTCAATCCTCAACCCTCAATCCTCAATCCTCAATCCTCAATCCTCAGTCATCAATCCTCAATCTTCAATACTCAATCGTCAATCCGCAGTCCTCAATCCTCAATCCTCGTTCCTCAAACCTCAATCCTCAACCCTCAGCCATCATCCTCAATCCTCAATCCTCGTTCCTCAATCCTCAATCCTCAATCCTCAGACCTCAATAGTCAATATCCAATCCTAGATCCTTAATCCGCAATCCTCAATCCTTAATCCTCAATCTTCAATCCTCAATCCTCAATTCTCAATCCTCAATACTCAATCCTCAATCCTCAATCCTCAATCCCCAATCCTCAATCTTCAATCCTCAATCCTCAATCCTCAAGCCTCAATCCTCAACCCTCAGCCCTCAATCCTCATTCTTCAATCCTCAATACCCAATCCTCAATCATCAACCCTCAATCCTCAATCCTCAACCCTGAGCCCTCATCCTCAATCCTCAATCCTCAATCCTCAATCCTCAATCCTCAATCTTCAATCCTCCATACCCAATCTTCAATCCTCAATCCTCAATCGTCAATCCTCAATCCTCAATCCTCAGTCATCAATCCTCAATCTTCAATACTCAATCCTCAATCCTCGATCCTCAATCCTCAATCCTCAATCCTCAATCCTGAATACTCAATCTTCAATCTTCAATACTCAATCTTCAATCCTCAACCCTCAATCCTCAATCCACAATCCTCAATCCTCAATCATCAACCTTCAATCCTCAATACTCAATCTTCAATCCTCAATACTCAGTCCTCAATCCTCAATTCTCAATCCTCATTCTTCAATCCTCAATACTCAATCTTCAATCTTCAATCCTCAACCCTCAATCCTGAATCCTCAATCCTCAATCCTCAGTCATCAATCCTCAATCTTCAATACTCAATCGTCAATCCGCAGTCCTCAATCCTCAATCCTCGTTAATCAAACCTCAATCCTCAACCCTCAGCCATCATCCTCAATCCTCAATCCTCGTTCCTCAATCCTCAATCCTCAATCGTCAGACCTCAATAGTCAATCTCCAATCCTAGATACTCAATCCCCAATCCTCAATCCTTAATCCTCAATCTTCAATCCTCAATCCTCAATTCTCAATCCTCAATACTCAATCCTCAATCCTCAGTCCTCAATCCTCAATCCCCAATCCTCAATCTTCAATCCTCAGTCCTCAATCCTCAAGCCTCAATCCTCAACCCTCAGCCCTCAATCCTCATTCTTCAATCCTCAATACCCAATCCTCAATCATCAACCCTCAATCCACAATCCTCAACCCTCAGCCCTCATCCTCAATCCTCAATCCTCAATCCTCAATCCTCAATCTTCAATCCTCAATCCTCAGTATTCAAACCTCAATTCTGAATCCTCAATCCTGAATCCTCAATCTTCAGCTCTCAGTCCTCAACAATCAGTTGTCAATCCTCAATCCTCAATAGAATATCCACAATTCAGAGATTTCAATACTCAATACTCAATCTGCGATCTTCCAACCTCTATGCACAAACATCAATTCTCATCACTCAATCCTCAACACTCAGTCCTCAATGTTCAATCCTCAATCCCCAATCCTCAATTCTCAATCCTCAATACTCAACCATCGATCCTCAATTCTCAATACTCAATAGAATATCCTGAATACTCAGGATTCAATACACAAACCTCAATCCTCAACCCTCGGCCCTCATCCTCCATCCTCAATCCTCAATCCTCAATCCTCAATCTTCAATCCTCAATACTCATTCTTCAATCTTCAATCCTCAATCCTCAATCCTCAATACTCAATCCTCAATCCTCAGTCATCAATCCTCAATCTTCAATACTCAATCGTCAATCCGCAGTCCCCAATCTTCAATCCTCAATCCTCTATCGTCAAACTTCAATCCTCCATACCCAATCTTCAATCCTCAATCCTCAATCGTCAATCCTCAATCCTCAATCCTCAGTCATCAATCCTCAATCTTCAATACTCAATCCTCAATCCTCGATCCTCAATCCTCAATCCTCAATCCTCAATCCTGAATACTCAATCTTCAATCTTCAATACTCAATCTTCAATCCTCAACCCTCAATCCTCAATCCACAATCCTCAATCCTCAATCATCAACCTTCAATCCTCAATACTCAATCTTCAATCCTCAATACTCAGTCCTCAATCCTCAATCCTCAACCATCAATCCTCAATTCTCAATACTCAATAGAATATCCTGAATTCTCAGTATTCAATACTCAAACCTCAATCCTCAACCCTCAGCCCTCACCCTCCATCCTCAATCCCCAATCCTCAATCCTTAATCCTCAATCTTCAGTCCTCAATCCTCAATTCTCAATCCTCAATACTCAGTCCTCGATACTCAATCCTCAATCCCCAATCCTCAATCTTCAATCCTCAATCCTCAATCCTCAAGCCTCAATGCTCAATCCTCAATCCTCAATCCTGAATACTCAACCTTCAATCCTCAATACTCAATCTTCAATCCTCAACCCTCAATCGTCAATCCACAATCCTCAATCGTCAATCATCAACCTTCAATCCTCAATACACAATCTTCAATCCTCAATCCTCAATCCTCAATAGTCAATCCTCATTCTACAATCCACAATACCCAATCCTCAATCCTCAATACTCAATCCTCCATCCTCAATCCTCAATCCTCAATCCTCAGTCCTCTGTCCTCAAACCTCAATCCTCAACCCTCAGCCCTCATCCTCAATCCTCAATCCTAAATCCTCAATCATCAATCTTCAACCCTCAATACTCAGTCTTCAATACTCAATCCTCAATCCTCAATCCTCAATCCTCAATCATCAGTCCTCAATCTTCAATACTCAATCCTCAATCCTCAATCCTCAATCCTCAATACTCATTCTTCAATCCTCAATCCTCAATCCTCAATCCTCAATCCTCAATCCTCAGTCATCAATCCTCAATCCTCAATACTCAATCGTCAATACTGTATCGCCAATCCTCAGACCTCAAACCTCAATCCACAATCATCGTTCCTCAAACCTCAATCCTCAACCCTCAGTCCTCATACTCTATTGTCAATCCTCAATCCTCAAACCTCAATCTTCAATCCTCAATACTCAATCCTCAATCATCAATACTCAACCATCAATCCTCAATTCTCAGTACTCAATAGAATATCCTGAATTCTCAGTATTCAATACAAAAACCTCAATCCTCAACCCTCAGCCCTCACCCTCCATCCTCAATCCTCAATCCTCAATCCTCAATCTTCAATCCTCAATACTCAATATTCAATCTTCAATCCTCAATCCTCAATCCTCAATCCTCAATCCTCAATCTCCAATCCTCAGTCGTCAATCCACAATCTTCAATACTCAATCGTCAATCCGCAGTCCTCAATCCTCAATCCTCAATCCTCAACCATCAGCCATCATCCTCAATCCGCAATCCTCGTTCCTCAATCCTCAATCCTCAATCCTCAATCCTCAATCCTCAATAGTCAATCTCCAATCCTAGATCCTCAATTCCCAATCCTCAACCCTTAATCCTCAATCTTCAATCCTCAATCCTCAATTCTCAATTCTCAATACTCAATACTCAATCCTCAATTCCCAATCCTCAATCTTCAATCCTCAATACTCAATCCTCAAGCCTCAATCCTCAATCCTCAATCTTCAATCCCGAATACTCAATCTTCAATCCTCAATACTCAATCTTCAATCCTCAACCCTCAATCCTCAATCCACAATTCTCAATCCTCAATCATCAACCTTCAATCCTCAATACTCAATCTTCAATCCTCAATCCTCAATCCTGAATCGTCAATCCTCATTCTTCAATCCTCAATACCCAATCCTCAATCCTCAATCCTCAATCCTCAATCCTCAATCCTCATTCATCAATCCCCAATCTTCAATACTCAATCCTCAATCCTCGATACTCAAACCTCAATACTCAATCTTCAACCCTCAATCCTCAATCCTCAAACCTCAATCCTCAATCCTCAGTCATCAATCCTCAATCCTCAATACTCAATCGTCAACACTCAGTCGTCAATCCTCAGTCCTCAATTCTCAATCCTCAATCCTCGTTCCTCAAACCTCAATCCTCAACCCTCAGTCCTCATCCTCAATTCTCAATCCTCAATCTTCAATCCTCAATACTCAATCTTCAATCTTCAATCCTCAACCCTCAATCCTCAATCCTCAATCCTCAATCCTCAGTCATCAATCCTCAATCTTCAATACTCAATCGTCAATCCGCAGTCCTCAATCCTCAATCCTCGTTCCTCAAACCTCAATCCTCAACCCTCAGCCATCATCCTCAATCCTCAATCCTCGTTCCTCAATCCTCAATCCTCAATCCTCAGACCTCAATAGTCAATCTCCAATCCTAGATCCTTAATCCCCAATCCTCAATCCTTAATCCTCAATCTTCAATCCTCAATCCTCAATTCTCAATCCTCAATACTCAATCCTCAATCCTCAATCCTCAATCCCCAATCCTCAATCTTCAATCCTCAATCCTCAATCCTCAAGCCTCAATCCTCAACCCTCAGCCCTCAATCCTCATTCTTCAATCCTCAATACCCAATCCTCAATCATCAACCCTCAATCCTCAATCCTCAACCCTCAGCCCTCATCCTCAATCCTCAATCCTCAATCCTCAATCCTCAATCTTCAATCCTCCATACCCAATCTTCAATCCTCAATACTCAATCGTCAATCCTCAATCCTCAATCCTCAGTCATCAATCCTCAATCTTCAATACTCAATCCTCAATCCTCGATACTCAATCCTCAATCCTCAATCCTCAATCCTGAATACTCAATCTTCAATCTTCAATACTCAATCTTCAATCCTCAACCCTCAATCCTCAATCCACAATCCTCAATCCTCAATCATCAACGTTCAATCCTCAATACTCAATCTTCAATCCTCAATACTCAGTCTTCAATCCTCAATTCTCAATCCTCAATCTTCAATCCTCAATACTCAATCTTCAATCTTCAATCCTCAACCCTCAGTCCTCAATCCTCAATCCTCAATCCTCAGTCATCAATCCTCAATCTTCAATACTCAATCGTCAATCCGCAGTCCTCAACCCTCAATCCTCGTTCCTCAAACCTCAATCCTCAACCCTCAGCCATCATCCTCAATCCTCAATCCTCGTTCCTCAATCCTCAATCCTCAATCCTCAGACCTCAATAGTCAATCTCCAATCCTAGATCCTTAATCCCCAATCCTCAATCCTTAATCCTCAATCTTCAATCCTCAATCCTCAATTCTCAATCCTCAATACTCAATCCTCAATCCTCAATCCTCAATCCCCAATCCTCAATCTTCAATCCTCAATCCGCAATCCTCAATCCTCATTCCTCAAACCTCAGTCCTCAACCCTTAGTCCTCATTCTCAATTCTCAATTCTCAATCCTCAGCCCTCAATCCTCAATCTTCAATCCTCAATAATCAATCTCCTATCCTAGATCCTCAATCCCCAATACTCTATCCTTGATCCTCATTATTCAATCCTCTATCCCCAGTCCACAATTTTCAATCCCCAAAGCTCAATAATCAATCCTCAATCCTCAGTCCTCAATCGTCAATCATCAACCCACAATCTTCAATACTCAATCCTCAATCCTCAGTCCTCAATCCTCAATACTCAATCATCAATCCTCAATCTTCAATACACAATCCTCAATCTTCAATCCTCAATCCTCAATCCTCATTCTTCAAACCTCAATCCTCAACCCTCAGTCCTCTTCCTCAATTCTCAATTCTCAATCCTCAATCCTCAATCCTCAATCTTCAATACTCAATCCTCAATCCTAAAATCCTCAATCCTCAATATTCAACATACAACCCTCAACCATCAATCCGCAATACTCCACCATCAATCCTCAATACTCAATACTCAATAGAATATCCTGAATTCTCAGTTTTCAATACTCAATCCTCAATCTACAATCTTCAAGTCTCCATCCACAAACATCTATTCTCATCACTCAACCCTCAACACTCAGTCCTCAATCTTTAATCCTCAATCCCCAATCCTCAATCTTCAATCCTCCATACCCAATCTTCAATCCTCAATCCTCAATCGTCAATCCTCAATCCTCAATCCTCAGTCATCAATCCTCAATCTTCAATACTCAATCCTCAATCCTCGATCCTCAATCCTCAATCCTCAATCCTCAATCCTGAATACTCAATCTTCAATCTTCAATACTCAATCTTCAATCCTCAACCCTCAATCCTCAATCCACAATCCTCAATCCTCAATCATCAACCTTCAATCCTCAATACTCAATCTTCAATCCTCAATACTCAGTCCTCAATCCTCAATTCTCAATCCTCAATCTTCAATCCTCAATACTCAATCTTCAATCTTCAATCCTCAACCCTCAATCCTGAATCCTCAATCCTCAATCCTCAGTCATCAATCCTCAATCTTCAATACTCAATCGTCAATCCGCAGTCCTCAATCCTCAATCCTCGTTAATCAAACCTCAATCCTCAACCCTCAGCCATCATCCTCAATCCTCAATCCTCGTTCCTCAATCCTCAATCCTCAATCCTCAGACCTCAATAGTCAATCTCCAATCCTAGATACTCAATCCCCAATCCTCAATCCTTAATCCTCAATCTTCAATCCTCAATCCTCAATTCTCAATCCTCAATACTCAATCCTCAATCCTCAGTCCTCAATCCTCAATCCCCAATCCTCAATCTTCAATCCTCAGTCCTCAATCCTCAAGCCTCAATCCTCAACCCTCAGCCCTCAATCCTCATTCTTCAATCCTCAATACCCAATCCTCAATCATCAACCCTCAATCCACAATCCTCAACCCTCAGCCCTCATCCTCAATCCTCAATCCTCAATCCTCAATCCTCAATCTTCAATCCTCAATCCTCAGTATTCAAACCTCAATTCTGAATCCTCAATCCTGAATCCTCAATCTTCAGCTCTCAGTCCTCAACAATCAGTTGTCAATCCTCAATCCTCAATAGAATATCCACAATTCAGAGATTTCAATACTCAATACTCAATCTGCGATCTTCCAACCTCTATGCACAAACATCAATTCTCATCACTCAATCCTCAACACTCAGTCCTCAATGTTCAATCCTCAATCCCCAATCCTCAATTCTCAATCCTCAATACTCAACCATCGATCCTCAATTCTCAATACTCAATAGAATATCCTGAATACTCAGGATTCAATACACAAACCTCAATCCTCAACCCTCGGCCCTCATCCTCCATCCTCAATCCTCAATCCTCAATCCTCAATCTTCAATCCTCAATACTCATTCTTCAATCTTCAATCCTCAATCCTCAATCCTCAATACTCAATCCTCAATCCTCAGTCATCAATCCTCAATCTTCAATACTCAATCGTCAATCCGCAGTCCCCAATCTTCAATCCTCAATCCTCTATCGTCAAACTTCAATCCTCCATACCCAATCTTCAATCCTCAATCCTCAATCGTCAATCCTCAATCCTCAATCCTCAGTCATCAATCCTCAATCTTCAATACTCAATCCTCAATCCTCGATCCTCAATCCTCAATCCTCAATCCTCAATCCTGAATACTCAATCTTCAATCTTCAATACTCAATCTTCAATCCTCAACCCTCAATCCTCAATCCACAATCCTCAATCCTCAATCATCAACCTTCAATCCTCAATACTCAATCTTCAATCCTCAATACTCAGTCCTCAATCCTCAATCCTCAACCATCAATCCTCAATTCTCAATACTCAATAGAATATCCTGAATTCTCAGTATTCAATACTCAAACCTCAATCCTCAACCCTCAGCCCTCACCCTCCATCCTCAATCCCCAATCCTCAATCCTTAATCCTCAATCTTCAGTCCTCAATCCTCAATTCTCAATCCTCAATACTCAATCCTCGATACTCAATCCTCAATCCCCAATCCTCAATCTTCAATCCTCAATCCTCAATCCTCAAGCCTCAATGCTCAATCCTCAATCCTCAATCCTGAATACTCAACCTTCAATCCTCAATACTCAATCTTCAATCCTCAACCCTCAATCGTCAATCCACAATCCTCAATCGTCAATCATCAACCTTCAATCCTCAATACACAATCTTCAATCCTCAATCCTCAATCCTCAATAGTCAATCCTCATTCTACAATCCACAATACCCAATCCTCAATCCTCAATACTCAATCCTCCATCCTCAATCCTCAATCCTCAATCCTCAGTCCTCTGTCCTCAAACCTCAATCCTCAACCCTCAGCCCTCATCCTCAATCCTCAATCCTAAATCCTCAATCATCAATCTTCAACCCTCAATACTCAGTCTTCAATACTCAATCCTCAATCCTCAATCCTCAATCCTCAATCATCAGTCCTCAATCTTCAATACTCAATCCTCAATCCTCAATCCTCAATCCTCAATACTCATTCTTCAATCCTCAATCCTCAATCCTCAATCCTCAATCCTCAATCCTCAGTCATCAATCCTCAATCCTCAATACTCAATCGTCAATACTGTATCGCCAATCCTCAGACCTCAAACCTCAATCCACAATCATCGTTCCTCAAACCTCAATCCTCAACCCTCAGTCCTCATACTCTATTGTCAAACCTCAATCCTCAAACCTCAATCTTCAATCCTCAATACTCAATCCTCAATCATCAATACTCAACCATCAATCCTCAATTCTCAGTACTCAATAGAATATCCTGAATTCTCAGTATTCAATACAAAAACCTCAATCCTCAACCCTCAGCCCTCACCCTCCATCCTCAATCCTCAATCCTCAATCCTCAATCTTCAATCCTCAATACTCAATATTCAATCTTCAATCCTCAATCCTCAATCCTCAATCCTCAATCCTCAATCTCCAATCCTCAGTCGTCAATCCACAATCTTCAATACTCAATCGTCAATCCGCAGTCCTCAATCCTCAATCCTCAATCCTCAACCATCAGCCATCATCCTCAATCCGCAATCCTCGTTCCTCAATCCTCAATTCTCAATCCTCAATCCTCAATCCTCAATAGTCAATCTCCAATCCTAGATCCTCAATTCCCAATCCTCAACCCTTAATCCTCAATCTTCAATCCTCAATCCTCAATTCTCAATTCTCAATACTCAATACTCAATCCTCAATTCCCAATCCTCAATCTTCAATCCTCAATACTCAATCCTCAAGCCTCAATCCTCAATCCTCAATCTTCAATCCCGAATACTCAATCTTCAATCCTCAATACTCAATCTTCAATCCTCAACCCTCAATCCTCAATCCACAATTCTCAATCCTCAATCATCAACCTTCAATCCTCAATACTCAATCTTCAATCCTCAATCCTCAATCCTGAATCGTCAATCCTCATTCTTCAATCCTCAATACCCAATCCTCAATCCTCAATCCTCAATCCTCAATCCTCAATCCTCATTCATCAATCCCCAATCTTCAATACTCAATCCTCAATCCTCGATACTCAAACCTCAATACTCAATCTTCAACCCTCAATCCTCAATCCTCAAACCTCAATCCTCAATCCTCAGTCATCAATCCTCAATCCTCAATACTCAATCGTCAACACTCAGTCGTCAATCCTCAGTCCTCAATTCTCAATCCTCAATCCTCGTTCCTCAAACCTCAATCCTCAACCCTCAGTCCTCAGCCTCAATTCTCAATCCTCAATCTTCAATCCTCAATACTCAATCTTCAATCTTCAATCCTCAACCCTCAATCCTCAATCCTCAATCCTCAATCCTCAGTCATCAATCCTCAATCTTCAATACTCAATCGTCAATCCGCAGTCCTCAATCCTCAATCCTCGTTCCTCAAACCTCAATCCTCAACCCTCAGCCATCATCCTCAATCCTCAATCCTCGTTCCTCAATCCTCAATCCTCAATCCTCAGACCTCAATAGTCAATCTCCAATCCTAGATCCTTAATCCCCAATCCTCAATCCTTAATCCTCAATCTTCAATCCTCAATCCTCAATTCTCAATCCTCAATACTCAATCCTCAATCCTCAATCCTCAATCCCCAATCCTCAATCTTCAATCCTCAATCCTCAATCCTCAAGCCTCAATCCTCAACCCTCAGCCCTCAATCCTCATTCTTCAATCCTCAATACCCAATCCTCAATCATCAACCCTCAATCCTCAATCCTCAACCCTCAGCCCTCATCCTCAATCCTCAATCCTCAATCCTCAATCCTCAATCTTCAATCCTCCATACCCAATCTTCAATCCTCAATACTCAATCGTCAATCCTCAATCCTCAATCCTCAGTCATCAATCCTCAATCTTCAATACTCAATCCTCAATCCTCGATACTCAATCCTCAATCCTCAATCCTCAATCCTGAATACTCAATCTTCAATCTTCAATACTCAATCTTCAATCCTCAACCCTCAATCCTCAATCCACAATCCTCAATCCTCAATCATCAACGTTCAATCCTCAATACTCAATCTTCAATCCTCAATACTCAGTCTTCAATCCTCAATTCTCAATCCTCAATCTTCAATCCTCAATACTCAATCTTCAATCTTCAATCCTCAACCCTCAGTCCTCAATCCTCAATCCTCAATCCTCAGTCATCAATCCTCAATCTTCAATACTCAATCGTCAATCCGCAGTCCTCAACCCTCAATCCTCGTTCCTCAAACCTCAATCCTCAACCCTCAGCCATCATCCTCAATCCTCAATCCTCGTTCCTCAATCCTCAATCCTCAATCCTCAGACCTCAATAGTCAATCTCCAATCCTAGATCCTTAATCCCCAATCCTCAATCCTTAATCCTCAATCTTCAATCCTCAATCCTCAATTCTCAATCCTCAATACTCAATCCTCAATCCTCAATCCTCAATCCCCAATCCTCAATCTTCAATCCTCAATCCGCAATCCTCAATCCTCATTCCTCAAACCTCAGTCCTCAACCCTTAGTCCTCATTCTCAATTCTCAATTCTCAATCCTCAGCCCTCAATCCTCAATCTTCAATCCTCAATAATCAATCTCCTATCCTAGATCCTCAATCCCCAATACTCTATCCTTGATCCTCATTATTCAATCCTCTATCCCCAGTCCACAATTTTCAATCCCCAAAGCTCAATAATCAATCCTCAATCCTCAGTCCTCAATCGTCAATCATCAACCCACAATCTTCAATACTCAATCCTCAATCCTCAGTCCTCAATCCTCAATACTCAATCATCAATCCTCAATCTTCAATACACAATCCTCAATCTTCAATCCTCAATCCTCAATCCTCATTCTTCAAACCTCAATCCTCAACCCTCAGTCCTCTTCCTCAATTCTCAATTCTCAATCCTCAATCCTCAATCCTCAATCTTCAATACTCAATCCTCAATCCTAAAATCCTCAATCCTGAATATTCAACATACAACCCTCAACCATCAATCCGCAATACTCCACCATCAAT
Source organism: Calliopsis andreniformis (assembly GCF_051401765.1). NCBI lineage: Eukaryota > Metazoa > Arthropoda > Insecta > Hymenoptera > Andrenidae > Calliopsis > Calliopsis andreniformis. Next base: position 1,525,125 of record NW_027480522.1, read on the forward strand.
CCTCAATACTCAATAGTCAATAGAATATCCTGAATTCTCAGTTTTCAATACTCAATCCTCAATCTACAATCTTCAAGTCTCCATCCACAAACATCTATTCTCATCACTCAACCCTCAACACTCAGTCCTCAATCTTTAATCCTCAATCCCCAATCCTCAATCTTCAATCCTCATTACTCAATCTTTAATACTCAATCCTCAATCCTCAATCCTCAATCCTCAGCCATCAATCCTCAATCTTCAATACTCAATCCTCAATGCTCAATAGTCAATCTCCAATCCTAGATCCACAATCCCCAATCCTCAATCCCTAATCCTCAATCTTCAATCCTCAATCCTCAATTCTCAATCCTCAATACTCAATCCTCAATCCTCAATCCTCAATCCCCAAACCTCAATCTTCAATCCTCAATCCTCAATCCTCAAGCCTCAATCCTCAATCCTCAATCTTCAATCCTGAATACTCAATCTTCAATCCTCAATACTCAATCTTCAATCCTCAACCCTCAATCCTCAATCCACAATCGTCAATCCTCAATCATCAACATTCAATCCTCAATACTCAATCTTCAATCCTCAATCCTCAATCCTCAATTGTCAATCCTCATTCTTCAATCCTCAATACCCAATCCTCAATCCTCAATCCTCAATCCTCCATCCTCAATTCTCAATCCTCAGTCCTCACTCCTCGGTCCTCAAACCTCAACCCTCAACCCTCAGCCCTCATCCTCAATCCCCAATCCTAAATCCTCAATCATCAATCTTCAATCCTCAATACTCAGTCTTCAATCCTCAATCCTCAATCCTCAATCCTCAATCCTCAATCCTCAATCCTCAATCATCAATCCTCAATCTTCAATACTCAATCCTCAATCCTCGATCCTCAATCCTCAATACTCAATCTTCAACCCTCAATCCTCAATCCTCAAACCTCAATCCTCAATCCTCAGTCATCAATCCTCAATCCTCAATACTCAATCGTCAACACCCAATCGTCAATCCTCAGTCCTCAATTCTCAATCCTCAATCCTCGTTCCTCAAACCTCAATCCTGAACCCTCAATCCTCAATCCACAATCCTCAATCGTCAATCATCAACCTTCAATCCTCAATACTCAATCTTCAATCCTCAATCCTCAATCCTCAATTGTCAATCCTCATTCTTCCATCCACAATACCCAATCCTCAATCCTCAATCCTCAATCCTCCATCCTCAATTCTCAATCCTCAATCCTCAGTCCTCTGTCCTCAAACCTCAATCCTCAACCCTCAGACCTCATCCTCAACCCTCAATCCTAAATCCTCAATCATCAATCTTCAACCCTCAATACTCAGTCTTCAATCCTCAATCCTCAATCCTGAATCGTCAATCCTCATTCTTCAATCCTCAATACCCAATCCTCAATCCTCAATCCTCAATCCTCAATCGTCAATCCTCAATCCTCAATCCTCAATCCTCAATCCTCAATTCTCAATCCTCAATACTCAATCCTCGATACTCAATCCTCAATCCCCAATACCTAATCTTCAATCCTCAATCCTCAATCATCAAGCCTCAATCCTCAATCCTCAATCTTCAATCCTGAAAACTGAACCTTCAATCCTCAATACTCAATCTTCGATTCTCAATTCTCAATCCTCAATCCTCAATCCCCAATCCTCAATCTTCAATCCTCAATCCTCAATCCTCAATCCTCAATCCTCAATTCTCAATCCTCAAACCTCGTTCCTCAAACCTCAATCCTCAACCCTCAGTCCGCATCCTCAATTCTCAATTCTCAATCCTCAAACCACAATCTTCAATCCTCAATACTCAATCCTCAATGTTCAACACTCAATCCTCAATCCTCAATCCTCAATCCTCTATCCTTAGTCATCAATCCTCAATCTTCGATACTCAATCCTCATTCCTCAATCCTCAATCGTCAATACCCAACCATCAATCCTCAATTCCAAATACTCAATAGAATATCCTGAATTCTCAGTATTCAATACTCAAACCTCAATCCTCAACCACCAGCCCTCATCCTCCATCCTCAATCCTCAATCCTCAAACCTCAATCTTCAACCCTCAATACTCAATCTTCGATCCTCAACCCTCAACCCTCAATCCTCAATCCTCAATACTCAGTCACGAATACTCAATCTTCAATACTCAATACTCAATCCTCAATCCTCAATCCTCAATCCTCAATCCTCAATCCTCAATCCTCAGTCCTCAAACCTCAATCCTCAACCCTCACTCCTTATCCTCAATTCTCAATTCTCAATCCTCAATCCTCAATTCTCAATCTTTAATCCTCAATAATCAATCTCCAACCCTAGATCCTCAATCCCCAATAATCAATCGTTAATCCTCAATCTTCAATACTCAATCGACAGTCCTCAATCCTCAATACTCAATCTTCAATCCTCAACCCTCAATCCTCAATCCACAATCGTCAATCCTCAATCATCAACATTCAATCCTCAATACTCAATCTTCAATCCTCAATCCTCAATCCTCAATTGTCAATCCTCATTCTTCAATCCTCAATACCCAATCCTCAGTCCTCAATCCTCAATCCTCCATCCTCAATTCTCAATCCTCAGTCCTCACTCCTCGGTCCTCAAACCTCAACCCTCAACCCTCAACCCTCATCCTCAATCCCCAATCCTAAATCCTCAATCATCAATCTTCAATCCTCAATACTCAGTCTTCAATCCTCAATCCTCAATCCTCAATCCTCAATCCTCAATCCTCAATCCTCAATCATCAATCCTCAATCTTCAATACTCAATCCTCAATCCTCGATCCTCAATCCTCAATACTCAATCTTCAACCCTCAATCCTCAATCCTCAAACCTCAATCCTCAATCCTCAGTCATCAATCCTCAATCCTCAATACTCAATCGTCAACACCCAATCGTCAATCCTCAGTCCTCAATTCTCAATCCTCAATCCTCGTTCCTCAAACCTCAATCTTCAACCCTCAATCCTCAATCCACAATCCTCAATCGTCAATCATCAACCTTCAGTCCTCAATACTCAATCTTCAATCCTCAATCCTCAATCCTCAATTGTCAATCCTCATTCTTCCATCCACAATACCCAATCCTCAATCCTCAATCCTCAATCCTCCATCCTCAATTCTCAATCCTCAATCCTCAGTCCTCTGTCCTCAAACCTCAATCCTCAACCCTCAGACCTCATCCTCAACCCTCAATCCTAAATCCTCAATCATCAATCTTCAACCCTCAATACTCAGTCTTCAATCCTCAATCCTCAATCCTGAATCGTCAATCCTCATTCTTCAATCCTCAATACCCAATCCTCAATCCTCAATCCTCAATCCTCAATCCTCAATCCTCAATCCTCAATCCTCAATCCTCAATCCTCAATTCTCAATCCTCAATACTCAATCCTCGATACTCAATCCTCAATCCCCAATACCTAATCTTCAATCCTCAATCCTCAATCATCAAGCCTCAATCCTCAATCCTCAATCTTCAATCCTGAAAACTGAACCTTCAATCCTCAATACTCAATCTTCGATACTCAATTCTCAATCCTCAATCCTCAATCCCCAATCCTCAATCTTCAATTCTCAATCCTCAATCCTCAATCCTCAATCCTCAATTCTCAATCCTCAAACCTCGTTCCTCAAACCTCAATCCTCAACCCTCAGTCCGCATCCTCAATTCTCAATTCTCAATCCTCAAACCACAATCTTCAATCCTCAATACTCAATCCTCAATGTTCAACACTCAATCCTCAATCATCAATCCTCAATCCTCTATCCTTAGTCATCAATCCTCAATCTTCGATACTCAATCCTCATTCCTCAATCCTCAATCGTCAATACCCAACCATCAATCCTCAATTCCAAATACTCAATAGAATATCCTGAATTCTCAGTATTCAATACTCAAACCTCAATCCTCAACCACCAGCCCTCATCCTCCATCCTCAATCCTCAATCCTCAAACCTCAATCTTCAATCCTCAATACTCAATCTTCGATCCTCAACCCTCAACCCTCAATCCTCAATCCTCAATACTCAGTCACGAATACTCAATCTTCAATACTCAATACTCAATCCTCAATCCTCAATCCTCAATCCTCAATCCTCAATCCTCAATCCTCATTCCTCAAACCTCAATCTTCAATCCTCAATCCTCAGTATTCAAACCTCAATTCTGAATCCTCAATCCTGAATCCTCAATCTTCAGCTCTCAGTCCTCAACAATCAGTTGTCAATCCTCAATCCTCAATAGAATATCCACAATTCACAGATTTCAATACTCAATACTCAATCTGCGATCTTCCAACCTCTATGCACAAACATCAATTCTCATCACTCAATCCTCAACACTCAGTCCTCAATGTTCAATCCTCAATCCCCAATCCTCAATTCTCAATCCTCAATACTCAACCATCAATCCTCAATTCTCAATACTCAATAGAATATCCTGAATACTCAGGATTCAATACACAAACCTCAATCCTCAACCCTCAGCCCTCATCCTCCATCCTCAATCCTCAATCCTCAATCCTCAATCTTCAATCCTCAATACTCATTCTTCAATCTTCAATCCTCAATCCTCAATCCTCAATACTCAATCCTCAATCCTCAGTCATCAATCCTCAATCTTCAATACTCAATCGTCAATCCGCAGTCCCCAATCTTCAATCCTCAATCCTCTATCGTCAATCTTCAATCCTCCATACCCAATCTTCAATCCTCAATCCTCAATCGTCAATCCTCAATCCTCAATCCTCAGTCAACAATCCTCAATCTTCAATACTCAATCCTCAATCCTCGATCCTCAATCCTCAATCCTCAATCCTCAATCCTGAATACTCAATCTTCAATCTTCAATACTCAATCTTCAATCCTCAACCCTCAATCCTCTATCCACAATCCTCAATCCTCAATCATCAACCTTCAATCCTCAATACTCAATCTTCAATCCTCAATACTCAGTCCTCAATCCTCAATCCTCAACCATCAATCCTCAATTCTCAATACTCAATAGAATATCCTGAATTCTCAGTATTCAATACTCAAACCTCAATCCTCAACCCTCAGCCCTCACCCTCCATCCTCAATCCCCAATCCTCAATTCTTAATCCTCAATCTTCAGTCCTCAATCCTCAATTCTCAATCCTCAATACTCAATCCTCGATACTCAATCCTCAATCCCCAATCCTCAATCTTCAATCCTCAATCCTCAATCCTCAAGCCTCAAGCCTCAATCCTCAATCCTCAATCCTCAATCCTGAATACTCAACCTTCAATCCTCAATACTCAATCTACAATCCTCAACCCTCAATCGTCAATCCACAATCCTCAATCGTCAATCATCAACCTTCAATCCTCAATACACAATCTTCAATCCTCAATCCTCAATCCTCAATAGTCTATCCTCATTCTACAATCCACAATACCCAATCCTCAATCCTCAATCCTCAATCCTCCATCCTCAATCCTCAATCCTCAATCCTCAGTCCTCTGTCCTCAAACCTCAATCCTCAACCCTCAGCCCTCATCCTCAATCCTCAATCCTAAATCCTCAATCATCAATCTTCAACCCTCAATACTCAGTCTTCAATACTCAATCCTCAATCCTCAATCCTCAATCCTCAATCATCAGTCCTCAATCTTCAATACTCAATCCTCAATCCTCAATCCTCAATCCTCAATACTCATTCTTCAATCCTCAATCCTCAATCCTCAATCCTCAATCCCCAATCCTCAGTCGTCAATCCACAATCTTCAATACTCAATCGTCAATCCGCAGTCCTCAATCCTCAATCCTCAATCCTCAACCATCAGCCATCATCCTCAATCCGCAATCCTCGTTCCTCAATCCTCAATCCTCAATCCTCAATCCTCAATCCTCAATAGTCAATCTCCAATCCTAGATCCTCAATTCCCAATCCTCAACCCTTAATCCTCAATCTTCAATCCTCAATCCTCAATTCTCAATTCTCAATACTCAATACTCAATCCTCAATTCCCAATCCTCAATCTTCAATCCTCAATACTCAATCCTCAAGCCTCAATCCTCAATCCTCAATCTTCAATCCCGAATACTCAATCTTCAATCCTCAATACTCAATCTTCAATCCTCAACCCTCAATCCTCAATCCACAATTCTCAATCCTCAATCATCAACCTTCAATCCTCAATACTCAATCTTCAATCCTCAATCCTCAATCCTGTATCGTCAATCCTCATTCTTCAATCCTCAATACCCAATCCTCAATCCTCAATCCTCAATCCTCAATCCTCAATCCTCAATCATCAATCCTCAATCTTCAATACTCAATCCGCAGTCCTCAATCCTCAATCCTCGTTCCTCAAACCTCAATCCTCAACCCTCAGCCATCATCCTCAATCCTCAATCCTCGTTCCTCAATCCTCAATCCTCAATCCTCAGTCCTCAATAGTCAATCTCCAATCCTAGATCCTTAATCCCCAATCCTCAATCCTTAATCCTCAATCTTCAATCCTCAATCCTCAATTCTCAATCCTCAATACTCAATCCTCAATCCTCAATCCTCAATCCCCAATCCTCAATCTTCAATCCTCAATCCTCAATCCTCAAGCCTCAATCCTCAACCCTCAGCCCTCAATCCTCATTCTTCAATCCTCAATACCCAATCCTCAATCATGAACCCTCAATCCTCAATCCTCAACCCTCAGCCCTCATCCTTAATCCTCAATCCTCAATCCTCAATCCTCAATCTTCAATCCTCCATACCCAATCTTCAATCCTCAATACTCAATCGTCAATCCTCAATCCTCAATCCTCAGTCATCAATCCTCAATCTTCAATACTCAATCCTCAATACTCGATCCTCAATCCTCAATCCTCAATCCTCAATCCTGAATACTCAATCTTCAATCTTCAATACTCAATCTTCAATCCTCAACCCTCAAACCTCAATCCACAATCCTCAATCCTCAATCATCAACCTTCAATCCTCAATACTCAATCTTCAATCCTCAATACTCAGTCTTCAATCCTCAATTCTCAATCCTCAATCTTCAATTCTCAATACTCAATCTTCAATCTTCAATTCTCAACCCTCAATCCTCAATCCTCAATCCTCAATCCTCAGTCATCAATCCTCAATCTTCAATACTCAATCGTCAATCCGCAGTCCTCAACCCTCAATCCTCGTTCCTCAAACCTCAATCCTCAACCCTCAGCCATCATCCTCAATCCTCAATCCTCGTTCCTCAATCCTCAATCCTCAATCCTCAGACCTCAATAGTCAATCTCCAATCCTAGATCCTTAATCCCCAATCCTCAATCCTTAATCCTCAATCTTCAATCCTCAATCCTCAATTCGCAATCCTCAATACTCAATCCTCAATCCTCAATCCTCAATCCCCAATCCTCAATCTTCAATCCTCAATCCTCAATCCTCAAGCCTCAATCCTCAACACTCAGCCCTCAATCCTCATTCTTCAATCCTCAATACCCAATCCTCAATCATCAACCCTCAACCCTCAATCCTCAACCCTCAGCCCTCATCCTCAATCCTCAATCCTCAATCCTCAATCCTCAATCCTCAATCCTCAATCTTCAATCCTCCATACCCAATCTTCAATCCTCAATCCTCAATCGTCAATCCTCAATCCTCAATCCTCAGTCATCAATCCTCAATCTTCAATACTCAATCCTCAATCCTCGATCCTCAATCCTCAATCCTCAATCCTCAATCCTGAATACTCAATCTTCAATCTTCAATACTCAATCTTCAATCCTCAACCCTCAATCCTCAATCCACAATCCTCAATCCTCAATCATCAACCTTCAATCCTCAATACTCAATCTTCAATCCTCAATACTCAGTCCTCAATCCTCAATTCTCAATCCTCAATCTTCAATCCTCAATACTCAATCTTCAATCTTCAATCCTCAACCCTCAATCCTGAATCCTCAATCCTCAATCCTCAGTCATCAATCCTCAATCTTCAATACTCAATCGTCAATCCGCAGTCCTCAATCCTCAATCCTCGTTAATCAAACCTCAATCCTCAACCCTCAGCCATCATCCTCAATCCTCAATCCTCGTTCCTCAATCCTCAATCCTCAATCCTCAGACCTCAATAGTCAATCTCCAATCCTAGATACTCAATCCCCAATCCTCAATCCTTAATCCTCAATCTTCAATCCTCAATCCTCAATTCTCAATCCTCAATACTCAATCCTCAATCCTCAATCCTCAATCCTCAATCCCCAATCCTCAATCTTCAATCCTCAGTCCTCAATCCTCACGCCTCAATCCTCAACCCTCAGCCCTCAATCCTCATTCTTCAATCCTCAATACCCAATCCTCAATCATCAACCCTCAATCCACAATCCTCAACCCTCAGCCCTCATCCTCAATCCTCAATCCTCAATCCTCAATCCTCAATCTTCAATCCTCAATCCTCAGTATTCAAACCTCAATTCTGAATCCTCAATCCTGAATCCTCAATCTTCAGCTCTCAGTCCTCAACAATCAGTTGTCAATCCTCAATCCTCAATAGAATATCCACAATTCACAGATTTCAATACTCAATACTCAATCTGCGATCTTCCAACCTCTATGCACAAACATCAATTCTCATCACTCAATCCTCAACACTCAGTCCTCAATGTTCAATCCTCAATCCCCAATCCTCAATTCTCAATCCTCAATACTCAACCATCAATCCTCAATTCTCAATACTCAATAGAATATCCTGAATACTCAGGATTCAATACACAAACCTCAATCCTCAACCCTCGGCCCTCATCCTCCATCCTCAATCCTCAATCCTCAATCCTCAATCTTCAATCCTCAAAACTCATTCTTCAATCTTCAATCCTCAATCCTCAATCCTCAATACTCAATCCTCAATCCTCAGTCACCAATCCTCAATCTTCAATACTCAATCGTCAATCCGCAGTCCCCAATCTTCAATCCTCAATCCTCTATCGTCAATCTTCAATCCTCCATACCCAATCTTCAATCCTCAATCCTCAATCGTCAATCCTCAATCCTCAATCCTCAGTCATCAATCCTCAATCTTCAATACTTAATCCTCAATCCTCGATCCTTAATCCTCAATCTTCAGTCCTCAATCCTCAATTCTCAATCCTCAATACTCAATCCTCGATACTCAATCCTCAATCCCCAATCCTCAGTCTTCAATCCTCAATCCTCAATCCTCAAGCCTCAATGCTCAATCCTCAATCCTCAATCCTGAATACTCAACCTTCAATCCTCAATACTCAATCTTCAATCCTCAACCCTCAATCGTCAATCCACAATCCTCAATCGTCAATCATCAACCTTCAATCGTCAATACACAATCTTCAATCCTCATTCCTCAATCCTCAATAGTCAATCCTCATTCTACAATCCACAATACCCAATCCTCAATCCTCAATACTCAATCCTCCATCCTCAATCCTCAATCCTCAATCCTCAGTCCTCTGTCCTCAAACCTCAATCCTCAACCCTCAGCCCTCATCCTCAATCCTCAATCCTAAATCCTCAATCATCAATCTTCAACCCTCAATACTCAGTCTTCAATACTCAATCCTCAATCCTCAATCCTCAATCCTCAATACTCAATCCTCAATCCTCAGTCATCAATCCTCAATCTTCAATACTCAATCGTCAATCCGCAGTCCCCAATCTTCAATCCTCAATCCTCTATCGTCAATCTTCAATCCTCCATACCCAATCTTCAATCCTCAATCCTCAATCGTCAATCCTCAATCCTCAATCCTCAGTCAACAATCCTCAATCTTCAATACTCAATCCTCAATCCTCGATCCTCAATCCTCAATCCTCAATCCTCAATCCTGAATACTCAATCTTCAATCTTCAATACTCAATCTTCAATCCTCAACCCTCAATCCTCTATCCACAATCCTCAATCCTCAATCATCAACCTTCAATCCTCAATACTCAATCTTCAATCCTCAATACTCAGTCCTCAATCCTCAATCCTCAACCATCAATCCTCAATTCTCAATACTCAATAGAATATCCTGAATTCTCAGTATTCAATACTCAAACCTCAATCCTCAACCCTCAGCCCTCACCCTCCATCCTCAATCCCCAATCCTCAATTCTTAATCCTCAATCTTCAGTCCTCAATCCTCAATTCTCAATCCTCAATACTCAATCCTCGATACTCAATCCTCAATCCCCAATCCTCAATCTTCAATCCTCAATCCTCAATCCTCAAGCCTCAAGCCTCAATCCTCAATCCTCAATCCTCAATCCTGAATACTCAACCTTCAATCCTCAATACTCAATCTACAATCCTCAACCCTCAATCGTCAATCCACAATCCTCAATCGTCAATCATCAACCTTCAATCCTCAATACACAATCTTCAATCCTCAATCCTCAATCCTCAATAGTCTATCCTCATTCTACAATCCACAATACCCAATCCTCAATCCTCAATCCTCAATCCTCCATCCTCAATCCTCAATCCTCAATCCTCAGTCCTCTGTCCTCAAACCTCAATCCTCAACCCTCAGCCCTCATCCTCAATCCTCAATCCTAAATCCTCAATCATCAATCTTCAACCCTCAATACTCAGTCTTCAATACTCAATCCTCAATCCTCAATCCTCAATCCTCAATCATCAGTCCTCAATCTTCAATACTCAATCCTCAATCCTCAATCCTCAATCCTCAATACTCATTCTTCAATCCTCAATCCTCAATCCTCAATCCTCAATCCCCAATCCTCAGTCGTCAATCCACAATCTTCAATACTCAATCGTCAATCCGCAGTCCTCAATCCTCAATCCTCAATCCTCAACCATCAGCCATCATCCTCAATCCGCAATCCTCGTTCCTCAATCCTCAATCCTCAATCCTCAATCCTCAATCCTCAATAGTCAATCTCCAATCCTAGATCCTCAATTCCCAATCCTCAACCCTTAATCCTCAATCTTCAATCCTCAATCCTCAATTCTCAATTCTCAATACTCAATACTCAATCCTCAATTCCCAATCCTCAATCTTCAATCCTCAATACTCAATCCTCAAGCCTCAATCCTCAATCCTCAATCTTCAATCCCGAATACTCAATCTTCAATCCTCAATACTCAATCTTCAATCCTCAACCCTCAATCCTCAATCCACAATTCTCAATCCTCAATCATCAACCTTCAATCCTCAATACTCAATCTTCAATCCTCAATCCTCAATCCTGTATCGTCAATCCTCATTCTTCAATCCTCAATACCCAATCCTCAATCCTCAATCCTCAATCCTCAATCCTCAATCCTCAATCATCAATCCTCAATCTTCAATACTCAATCCGCAGTCCTCAATCCTCAATCCTCGTTCCTCAAACCTCAATCCTCAATCCTCAGTCCTCTGTCCTCAAACCTCAATCCTCAACCCTCAGCCCTCATCCTCAATCCTCAATCCTAAATCCTCAATCATCAATCTTCAACCCTCAATACTCAGTCTTCAATACTCAATCCTCAATCCTCAATCCTCAATCCTCAATACTCAATCCTCAATCCTCAGTCATCAATCCTCAATCTTCAATACTCAATCGTCAATCCGCAGTCCCCAATCTTCAATCCTCAATCCTCTATCGTCAATCTTCAATCCTCCATACCCAATCTTCAATCCTCAATCCTCAATCGTCAATCCTCAATCCTCAATCCTCAGTCAACAATCCTCAATCTTCAATACTCAATCCTCAATCCTCGATCCTCAATCCTCAATCCTCAATCCTCAATCCTGAATACTCAATCTTCAATCTTCAATACTCAATCTTCAATCCTCAACCCTCAATCCTCTATCCACAATCCTCAATCCTCAATCATCAACCTTCAATCCTCAATACTCAATCTTCAATCCTCAATACTCAGTCCTCAATCCTCAATCCTCAACCATCAATCCTCAATTCTCAATACTCAATAGAATATCCTGAATTCTCAGTATTCAATACTCAAACCTCAATCCTCAACCCTCAGCCCTCACCCTCCATCCTCAATCCCCAATCCTCAATTCTTAATCCTCAATCTTCAGTCCTCAATCCTCAATTCTCAATCCTCAATACTCAATCCTCGATACTCAATCCTCAATCCCCAATCCTCAATCTTCAATCCTCAATCCTCAATCCTCAAGCCTCAAGCCTCAATCCTCAATCCTCAATCCTCAATCCTGAATACTCAACCTTCAATCCTCAATACTCAATCTACAATCCTCAACCCTCAATCGTCAATCCACAATCCTCAATCGTCAATCATCAACCTTCAATCCTCAATACACAATCTTCAATCCTCAATCCTCAATCCTCAATAGTCTATCCTCATTCTACAATCCACAATACCCAATCCTCAATCCTCAATCCTCAATCCTCCATCCTCAATCCTCAATCCTCAATCCTCAGTCCTCTGTCCTCAAACCTCAATCCTCAACCCTCAGCCCTCATCCTCAATCCTCAATCCTAAATCCTCAATCATCAATCTTCAACCCTCAATACTCAGTCTTCAATACTCAATCCTCAATCCTCAATCCTCAATCCTCAATCATCAGTCCTCAATCTTCAATACTCAATCCTCAATCCTCAATCCTCAATCCTCAATACTCATTCTTCAATCCTCAATCCTCAATCCTCAATCCTCAATCCCCAATCCTCAGTCGTCAATCCACAATCTTCAATACTCAATCGTCAATCCGCAGTCCTCAATCCTCAATCCTCAATCCTCAACCATCAGCCATCATCCTCAATCCGCAATCCTCGTTCCTCAATCCTCAATCCTCAATCCTCAATCCTCAATCCTCAATAGTCAATCTCCAATCCTAGATCCTCAATTCCCAATCCTCAACCCTTAATCCTCAATCTTCAATCCTCAATCCTCAATTCTCAATTCTCAATACTCAATACTCAATCCTCAATTCCCAATCCTCAATCTTCAATCCTCAATACTCAATCCTCAAGCCTCAATCCTCAATCCTCAATCTTCAATCCCGAATACTCAATCTTCAATCCTCAATACTCAATCTTCAATCCTCAACCCTCAATCCTCAATCCACAATTCTCAATCCTCAATCATCAACCTTCAATCCTCAATACTCAATCTTCAATCCTCAATCCTCAATCCTGTATCGTCAATCCTCATTCTTCAATCCTCAATACCCAATCCTCAATCCTCAATCCTCAATCCTCAATCCTCAATCCTCAATCATCAATCCTCAATCTTCAATACTCAATCCGCAGTCCTCAATCCTCAATCCTCGTTCCTCAAACCTCAATCCTCAACCCTCAGCCATCATCCTCAATCCTCAATCCTCGTTCCTCAATCCTCAATCCTCAATCCTCAGTCCTCAATAGTCAATCTCCAATCCTAGATCCTTAATCCCCAATCCTCAATCCTTAATCCTCAATCTTCAATCCTCAATCCTCAATTCTCAATCCTCAATACTCAATCCTCAATCCTCAATCCTCAATCCCCAATCCTCAATCTTCAATCCTCAATCCTCAATCCTCAAGCCTCAATCCTCAACCCTCAGCCCTCAATCCTCATTCTTCAATCCTCAATACCCAATCCTCAATCATGAACCCTCAATCCTCAATCCTCAACCCTCAGCCCTCATCCTTAATCCTCAATCCTCAATCCTCAATCCTCAATCTTCAATCCTCCATACCCAATCTTCAATCCTCAATACTCAATCGTCAATCCTCAATCCTCAATCCTCAGTCATCAATCCTCAATCTTCAATACTCAATCCTCAATACTCGATCCTCAATCCTCAATCCTCAATCCTCAATCCTGAATACTCAATCTTCAATCTTCAATACTCAATCTTCAATCCTCAACCCTCAAACCTCAATCCACAATCCTCAATCCTCAATCATCAACCTTCAATCCTCAATACTCAATCTTCAATCCTCAATACTCAGTCTTCAATCCTCAATTCTCAATCCTCAATCTTCAATTCTCAATACTCAATCTTCAATCTTCAATTCTCAACCCTCAATCCTCAATCCTCAATCCTCAATCCTCAGTCATCAATCCTCAATCTTCAATACTCAATCGTCAATCCGCAGTCCTCAACCCTCAATCCTCGTTCCTCAAACCTCAATCCTCAACCCTCAGCCATCATCCTCAATCCTCAATCCTCGTTCCTCAATCCTCAATCCTCAATCCTCAGTCCTCAATAGTCAATCTCCAATCCTAGATCCTTAATCCCCAATCCTCAATCCTTAATCCTCAATCTTCAATCCTCAATCCTCAATTCGCAATCCTCAATACTCAATCCTCAATCCTCAATCCTCAATCCCCAATCCTCAATCTTCAATCCTCAATCCTCAATCCTCAAGCCTCAATCCTCAACACTCAGCCCTCAATCCTCATTCTTCAATCCTCAATACCCAATCCTCAATCATCAACCCTCAATCCTCAATCCTCAACCCTCAGCCCTCATCCTCAATCCTCAATCCTCAATCCTCAATCCTCAATCTTCAATCCTCAATCCTCAGTCCTCAAACCTCAATTCTGAATCCTCAATCCTGAATCCTCAATCTTCAGCTCTCAGTCCTCAACAATCAGTTGTCAATCCTCAATCCTCAATAGAATATCCACAATTCACATATTTCAATACTCAATACTCAATCTGCGATCTTCCAACCTCTATGCACAAACATCAATTCTCATCACTCAATCCTCAACACTCAGTCCTCAATGTACAATCCTCAATCCTCAATCCTCAATTCTCAATCCTCAATACTCAACCATCAATCCTCAATTCTCAATACTCAATAGAATATCCTGAATACTCAGGATTCAATACACAAACCTCAATCCTCAACCCTCAGCCCTCATCCTGCATCCTCAATCCTCAATCCTCAATCCTCAATCTTCAATCCTCAATACTCATTCTTCAATCTTCAATCCTCAATCCTCAATCCTCAATACTCAATCCTCAATCCTCAGTCATCAATCCTCAATCTTCAATACTCAATCGTCAATCCGCAATCCCCAATCTTCAATCCTCAATCCTCTATCGTCAATCTTCAATCCTCCATACCCAAACTTCAATCCTCAATCCTCAATCGTCAATCCTCAATCCTCAATCCTCAGTCATCAATCCTCAATCTTGAATCCTCAATCCTCAATCCTCAATCCTCAATCCTCAATCCTCAATCCTCAATCCTCAATCCTCAATCCTCAATCCTCAATCCTCAATCCTCATTCCTCAAACCTCAATCCTCAACCCTCTGTCCTTATCCTCAATTCTCAATTATCAATCCCGAATCCTCAATTCTCAATCTTCAATCCTCAATAATAAATCTCCAATCCTAGATCCTCAATCCCCAATCCTCAATCGTTAATCCTCAATCTTCAATCCTCAATCCCCGGTCCTCAATCCTCAATACTCAGTCTTCAATCCTCAATCCTCAATTCTCAATCCTCAGTACTCAATCCTCAATCGTCAATCCTCAATCGTCAATCCTCAATCTCCAATCCTGAATCTTCAGTCCTCAATCCCCAACCCTCAATCCTCAATCCTCAATCTTCAATCCTTAATACTCAATCTTCAATCCTCAATTCTCAATCCTCAATCCTCAATCCTCAATCCTCAATCCTCAATCCTCAATCTTCAGTCCTCAACCGTCAGTCCTCGTCCTCAATCCTCAACCCTCAATCCTCAATCCTCAATCTTCAATCATCAATACTCAATCTTCAATCCTCAATTCTCAATCCTCAATCCTCAATCCCCAATCCTCAATATTCAACACACAACCATCAACCATGAATTCTCAATACTCAACCATCAATCCTCAATTCTTAATGCTCAATTGAGTATCCTGAATTCTCATGATTCAATACTCAATCCACAATATCCAATAATCAAATCGCGATCCTCAAACATCAATTCTCAACACTCAATCCTCAACACTCGGTCCTCTCTCTTCAATCCTCAATCCTCAATGCTCTATCCTCAAGCGTCAATCATCAACCCTCAACCCTCAACCCTCAATCCTCAGTCCTCAAACCTCAATTCCGGATCCTCAATCCTGAATGCTCAATCTTCATCCCTCAGTCCGCAACAATCAATGGTCAATCCTCAATCCTCAATAGAATATCCTCAATTCACAGTTTTCAATACTCAATCCCCAATCTTCAATTTTCAAACCTCAATCCACGGACATCAATTCTCATCACTCAACCCTCAACACTCAGTCCTCAATCATCAATCATCAAACCTCAATAATCAATCATCAATCCTCCATACTCAATCTTCAATCCTCAATCCTCAATCATCAATCCTCAATCCTCAATCCTCAACCCTCAACCCTCATTCCTTAAACCTCAATCCTCAACCCTCAGTCCTCATCCTCAATTCTCAATTCTCAATCCTCAGCCCTCAATACTCAATCTTCCATCCTCAATAATCAATCTCCTATCCTAGATCCTCAATCCCCAATACTCTATCCTTGATCCTCATTACTCAATCCTCTATCCCCAGTCCATAATTTTCAATCACCAAAGCTCAATAATCAATCCTCAATCCTCAGTCCTCAATCGTCAATCATAAATCCACAATCTTCAATACTCAATCCTCAATCCTCAGTCCTCAATCCTCAATCCTCAATCATCAATCCTCAATCTTCAATACACTATCCTCAATCCTCAATCCTCAATCCTCCATCCTCAATTCTCAATCCTCAATCCTCTGTCCTCAGTCCTCAAACCTCAGTCCTCAACCCTCAGCCCTCATCCTCAATCCCCAATCCTGAATCCTCAATCCTCAATCTTCAATCCTGAATACTCAGTCTTCAATCCTCAATCCGCAATTCTCAATCCTCATTCCTCAAACCTCAGTCCTCAACCCTTAGTCCTCATTCTCAATTCTCAATTCTCAATCCTCAGCCCTCAATCCTCAATCTTCAATCCTCAATAATCAATCTCCTATCCTAGATCCTCAATCCCCAATACTCTATCCTTGATTCTCATTATTCAATCCTCTATCCCCAGTCCACACTTTTCAATCCCCAAAGCTCAATAATCAATCCTCAATCCTCAGTCCTCAATCGTCAATCCTCAATCCTCAATCCTCAGTCATCAATCCTCAATCTTCAATACTCAATCCTCAATCCTCGATCCTCAATCCTCAATCCTCAATCCTCAATCCTGAATACTCAATCTTCAATCTTCAATACTCAATCTTCATTCCTCAACCCTCAATCCTCTATCCACAATCCTCAATCCTCAATCATCAACCTTCAATCCTCAATACTCAATCTTCAATCCTCAATACTCAGTCCTCAATCCTCAATCCTCAACCATCAATCCTCAATTCTCAATACTCAATAGAATATCCTGAATTCTCAGTATTCAATACTCAAACCTCAATCCTCAACCCTCAGCCCTCACCCTCCATCCTCAATCCCCAATCCTCAATCCTTAATCCTCAATCTTCAGTCCTCAATCCTCAATTCTCAATCCTCAATACTCAATCCTCGATACTCAATCCTCAATCCCCAATCCTCAATCTTCAATCCTCAATCCTCAATCCTCAAGCCTCAAGCCTCAATCCTCAATCCTCAATCCTCAATCCTGAATACTCAACCTTCAATCCTCAATACTCAATCTTCAATCCTCAACCCTCAATCGTCAATCCACAATCCTCAATCGTCAATCATCAACCTTCGATCCTCAATACACAATCTTCAATCCTCAATCCTCAATCCTCAATAGTCAATCCTCATTCTACAATCCACAATACCCAATCCTCAATCCTCAATCCTCAATCCTCCATCCTCAATCCTCAATCCTCAATCCTCAGTCCTCTGTCCTCAAACCTCAATCCTCAACCCTCAGCCCTCATCCTCAATCCTCAATCCTAAATCCTCAATCATCAATCTTCAACCCTCAATACTCAGTCTTCAATACTCAATCCTCAATCCTCAATCCTCAATCCTCAATCATCAGTCCTCAATCTTCAATACTCAATCCTCAATCCTCAATCCTCAATCCTCAATACTCATTCTTCAATCCTCAATCCTCAATCCTCAATCCTCAATCCCCAATCCTCAGTCGTCAATCCACAATCTTCAATACTCAATCGTCAATCCGCAGTCCTCAATCCTCAATCCTCAATCCTCAACCATCAGCCATCATCCTCAATCCTCAATCCTCGTTCCTCAATCCTCAATCCTCAATCCTCAATCCTCAATCCTCAATAGTCAATCTCCAATCCTAGATCCCCAATTCCCAATCCTCAACCCTTAATCCTCAATCTTCAATCCTCAATCCTCAATTCTCAATTCTCAATACTCAATACTCAATCCTCAATTCCCAATCCTCAATCTTCAATCCTCAATACTCAATCCTCAAGCCTCAATCCTCAATCCTCAATCTTCAATCCTGAATACTCAATCTTCAATCCTCAATACTCAATCTTCAATCCTCAACCCTCAATTCTCAATCCACAATTCTCAATCCTCAATCATCAACCTTCAATCCTCAATACTCAATCTTCAATCCTCAATCCTCAATCCTGAATCGTCAATCCTCATTCTTCAATCCTCAATACCCAATCCTCAATCCTCAATCCTCAATCCTCAATCCTCAATCCTCAATCATCAATCCTCAATCTTCAATACTCAATCCTCAATCCTCGATCCTCAATCCTCAATACTCAATCTTCAACCCTCAATCCTCAATCCTCAAACCTCAATCCTCAATCCTCAGTCTTCAATCCTCAATCCTCAATACTCAATCGTCAACACTCAGTCGTCAATCCTCAGTCCTCAATTCTCAATCCTCAATCCTCGTTCCTCAAACCTCAATCCTCAACCCTCAGTCCTCATCCTCAATTCTCAATCCTCAATCTTCAATCCTCAATACTCAATCTTCAATCTTCAATCCTCAACCCTCAATCCTCAATCCTCAATCCTCAATCCTCAGTCATCAATCCTCAATCTTCAATACTCAATCGTCAATCCGCAGTCCTCAATCCTCAATCCTCGTTCCTCAAACCTCAATCCTCAACCCTCAGCCATCATCCTCAATCCGCAATCCTCGTTCCTCAATCCTCAATCCTCAATCCTCAGACCTCAATAGTCAATATCCAATCCTAGATCCTTAATCCGCAATCCTCAATCCTTAATCCTCAATCTTCAATCCTCAATCCTCAATTCTCAATCCTCAATACTCAATCCTCAATCCTCAATCCTCAATCCCCAATCCTCAATCTTCAATCCTCAATCCTCAATCCTCAAGCCTCAATCCTCAACTCTCAGCCCTCAATCCTCATTCTTCAATCCTCAATACCCAATCCTCAATCATCAACCCTCAACCCTCAATCCTCAACCCTCAGCCCTCATCCTCAATCCTCAATCCTCAATCCTCAATCCTCAATCCTCAATCCTCAATCCTCAATCTTCAATCCTCCATACCCAATCTTCAATCCTCAATCCTCAATCGTCAATCCTCAATCCTCAATCCTCAGTCATCAATCCTCAATCTTCAATACTCAATCCTCAATCCTCGATCCTCAATCCTCAATCCTCAATCCTCAATCCTGAATACTCAATCTTCAATCTTCAATACTCAATCTTCAATCCTCAACCCTCAATCCTCAATCCACAATCCTCAATCCTCAATCATCAACCTTCAATCCTCAATACTCAATCTTCAATCCTCAATACTCAGTCCTCAATCCTCAATTCTCAATCCTCAATCTTCAATCCTCAATACTCAATCTTCAATCTTCAATCCTCAACCCTCAATCCTGAATCCTCAATCCTCAATCCTCAGTCATCAATCCTCAATCTTCAATACTCAATCGTCAATCCGCAGTCCTCAATCCTCAATCCTCGTTAATCAAACCTCAATCCTCAACCCTCAGCCATCATCCTCAATCCTCAATCCTCGTTCCTCAATCCTCAATCCTCAATCCTCAGACCTCAATAGTCAATCTCCAATCCTAGATACTCAATCCCCAATCCTCAATCCTTAATCCTCAATCTTCAATCCTCAATCCTCAATTCTCAATCCTCAATACTCAATCCTCAATCCTCAATCCTCAATCCTCAATCCCCAATCCTCAATCTTCAATCCTCAGTCCTCAATCCTCACGCCTCAATCCTCAACCCTCAGCCCTCAATCCTCATTCTTCAATCCTCAATACCCAATCCTCAATCATCAACCCTCAATCCACAATCCTCAACCCTCAGCCCTCATCCTCAATCCTCAATCCTCAATCCTCAATCCTCAATCTTCAATCCTCAATCCTCAGTATTCAAACCTCAATTCTGAATCCTCAATCCTGAATCCTCAATCTTCAGCTCTCAGTCCTCAACAATCAGTTGTCAATCCTCAATCCTCAATAGAATATCCACAATTCACAGATTTCAATACTCAATACTCAATCTGCGATCTTCCAACCTCTATGCACAAACATCAATTCTCATCACTCGATCCTCAACACTCAGTCCTCAATGTTCAATCCTCAATCCCCAATCCTCAATTCTCAATCCTCAATACTCAACCATCAATCCTCAATTCTCAATACTCAATAGAATATCCTGAATACTCAGGATTCAATACACAAACCTCAATCCTCAACCCTCGGCCCTCATCCTCCATCCTCAATCCTCAATCCTCAATCCTCAATCTTCAATCCTCAAAACTCATTCTTCAATCTTCAATCCTCAATCCTCAATCCTCAATACTCAATCCTCAATCCTCAGTCATCAATCCTCAATCTTCAATACTCAATCGTCAATCCGCAGTCCCCAATCTTCAATCCTCAATCCTCTATCGTCAATCTTCAATCCTCCATACCCAATCTTCAATCCTCAATCCTCAATCGTCAATCCTCAATCCTCAATCCTCAGTCATCAATCCTCAATCTTCAATACTTAATCCTCAATCCTCGATCCTTAATCCTCAATCTTCAGTCCTCAATCCTCAATTCTCAATCCTCAATACTCAATCCTCGATACTCAATCCTCAATCCCCAATCCTCAATCTTCAATCCTCAATCCTCAATCCTCAAGCCTCAATGCTCAATCCTCAATCCTCAATCCTGAATACTCAACCTTCAATCCTCAATACTCAATCTTCAATCCTCAACCCTCAATCGTCAATCCACAATCCTCAATCGTCAATCATCAACCTTCAATCCTCAATACACAATCTTCAATCCTCAATCCTCAATCCTCAATAGTCAATCCTCATTCTACAATCCACAATACCCAATCCTCAATCCTCAATACTCAATCCTCCATCCTCAATCCTCAATCCTCAATCCTCAGTCCTCTGTCCTCAAACCTCAATCCTCAACCCTCAGCCCTCATCCTCAATCCTCAATCCTAAATCCTCAATCATCAATCTTCAACCCTCAATACTCAGTCTTCAATACTCAATCCTCAATCCTCAATCCTCAATCCTCAATCATCAGTCCTCAATCTTCAATACTCAATCCTCAATCCTCAATCCTCAATCCTCAATACTCATTCTTCAATCCTCAATCCTCAATCCTCAATCCTCAATCCTCAATCCTCAGTCATCAATCCTCAATCCTCAATACTCAATCGTCAATACTGTATCGCCAATCCTCAGACCTCAAACCTCAATCCACAATCATCGTTCCTCAAACCTCAATCCTCAACCCTCAGTCCTCATACTCTATTCTCAATCCTCAATCCTCAAACCTCAATCTTCAATCCTCAATACTCAATCCACAATCATCAATACTCAACCATCAATCCTCAATTCTCAGTACTCAATAGAATATCCTGAATTCTCAGTATTCAATACACAAACCTCTATCCTCAACCCTCAGCCCTCACCCTCCATCCTCAATCCTCAATCCTCAATCCTCAATCTTCAATCCTCAATACTCAATATTCAATCTTCAATCCTCAATCCTCAATCCTCAATCCTCAATCCTCAATCTCCAATCCTCAGTCGTCAATCCACAATCTTCAATACTCAATCGTCAATCCGCAGTCCTCAATCCTCAATCCTCAATCCTCAACCATCAGCCATCATCCTCAATCCGCAATCCTCGTTCCTCAATCCTCAATCCTCAATCCTCAATCCTCAATCCTCAATAGTCTATCTCCAATCCTAGATCCTCAATTCCCAATCCTCAACCCTTAATCCTCAATCTTCAATCCTCAATCCTCAATTCTCAATTCTCAATACTCAATACTCAATCCTCAATTCCCAATCCTCAATCTTCAATCCTCAATACTCAATCCTCAAGCCTCAATCCTCAATCCTCAATCTTCAATCCCGAATACTCAATCTTCAATCCTCAATACTCAATCTTCAATCCTCAACCCTCAATCCTCAATCCACAATTCTCAATCCTCAATCATCAACCTTCAATCCTCAATACTCAATCTTCAATCCTCAATCCTCAATCCTGAATCGTCAATCCTCATTCTTCAATCCTCAATACCCAATCCTCAATCCTCAATCCTCAATCCTCAATCCTCAATCCTCAATCATCAATCCCCAATCTTCAATACTCAATCCTCAATCCTCGATCCTCAATCCTCAATACCCAATCTTCAACCCTCAATCCTCAATCCTCAAACCTCAATCCTCAATCCTCAGTCATCAATCCTCAATCCTCAATACTCAATCGTCAACACTCAGTCGTCAATCCTCAGTCCTCAATTCTCAATCCTCAATCCTCGTTCCTCAAACCTCAATCCTCAACCCTCAGTCCTCATCCTCAATTCTCAATCCTCAATCTTCAATCCTCAATACTCAATCTTCAATCTTCAATCCTCAACCCTCAATCCTCAATCCTCAATCCTCAATCCTCAGTCATCAATCCTCAATCTTCAATACTCAATCGTCAATCCGCAGTCCTCAATCCTCAATCCTCGTTCCTCAAACCTCAATCCTCAACCCTCAGCCATCATCCTCAATCCTCAATCCTCGTTCCTCAATCCTCAATCCTCAATCCTCAGACCTCAATAGTCAATATCCAATCCTAGATCCTTAATCCGCAATCCTCAATCCTTAATCCTCAATCTTCAATCCTCAATCCTCAATTCTCAATCCTCAATACTCAATCCTCAATCCTCAATCCTCAATCCCCAATCCTCAATCTTCAATCCTCAATCCTCAATCCTCAAGCCTCAATCCTCAACCCTCAGCCCTCAATCCTCATTCTTCAATCCTCAATACCCAATCCTCAATCATCAACCCTCAATCCTCAATCCTCAACCCTCAGCCCTCATCCTCAATCCTCAATCCTCAATCCTCAATCCTCAATCCTCAATCTTCAATCCTCCATACCCAATCTTCAATCCTCAATCCTCAATCGTCAATCCTCAATCCTCAATCCTCAGTCATCAATCCTCAATCTTCAATACTCAATCCTCAATCCTCGATCCTCAATCCTCAATCCTCAATCCTCAATCCTGAATACTCAATCTTCAATCTTCAATACTCAATCTTCAATCCTCAACCCTCAATCCTCAATCCACAATCCTCAATCCTCAATCATCAACCTTCAATCCTCAATACTCAATCTTCAATCCTCAATACTCAGTCCTCAATCCTCAATTCTCAATCCTCAATCTTCAATCCTCAATACTCAATCTTCAATCTTCAATCCTCAACCCTCAATCCTGAATCCTCAATCCTCAATCCTCAGTCATCAATCCTCAATCTTCAATACTCAATCGTCAATCCGCAGTCCTCAATCCTCAATCCTCGTTAATCAAACCTCAATCCTCAACCCTCAGCCATCATCCTCAATCCTCAATCCTCGTTCCTCAATCCTCAATCCTCAATCCTCAGACCTCAATAGTCAATCTCCAATCCTAGATACTCAATCCCCAATCCTCAATCCTTAATCCTCAATCTTCAATCCTCAATCCTCAATTCTCAATCCTCAATACTCAATCCTCAATCCTCAGTCCTCAATCCTCAATCCCCATTCCTCAATCTTCAATCCTCAGTCCTCAATCCTCAAGCCTCAATCCTCAACCCTCAGCCCTCAATCCTCATTCTTCAATCCTCAATACCCAATCCTCAATCATCAACCCTCAATCCACAATCCTCAACCCTCAACCCTCATCCTCAATCCTCAATCCTCAATCCTCAATCCTCAATCTTCAATCCTCAATCCTCAGTATTCAAACCTCAATTCTGAATCCTCAATCCTGAAACCTCAATCTTCAGCTCTCAGTCCTCAACAATCAGTTGTCAATCCTCAATCCTCAATAGAATATCCACAATTCAGAGATTTCAATACTCAATACTCAATCTGCGATCTTCCAACCTCTATGCACAAACATCAATTCTCATCACTCAATCCTCAACACTCAGTCCTCAATGTTCAATCCTCAATCCCCAATCCTCAATTCTCAATCCTCAATACTCAACCATCAATCCTCAATTCTCAATACTCAATAGAATATCCTGAATACTCAGGATTCAATACACAAACCTCAATCCTCAACCCTCGGCCCTCATCCTCCATCCTCAATCCTCAATCCTCAATCCTCAATCCTCAATCTTCAATCCTCAATACTCATTCTTCAATCTTCAATCCTCAATCCTCAATCCTCAATACTCAATCCTCAATCCTCAGTCATCAATCCTCAATCTTCAATACTCAATCGTCAATCCGCAGTCCCCAATCTTCAATCCTCAATCCTCTATCGTCAAACTTCAATCCTCCATACCCAATCTTCAATCCTCAATCCTCAATCGTCAATCCTCAATCCTCAATCCTCAGTCATCAATCCTCAATCTTCAATACTCAATCCTCAATCCTCGATCCTCAATCCTCAATCCTCAATCCTCAATCCTGAATACTCAATCTTCAATCTTCACTACTCAATCTTCAATCCTCAACCCTCAATCCTCAATCCACAATCCTCAATCCTCAATCATCAACCTTCAATCCTCAATACTCAATCTTCAATCCTCAATACTCAGTCCTCAATCCTCAATCCTCAACCATCAATCCTCAATTCTCAATACTCAATAGAATATCCTGAATTCTCAGTATTCAATACTCAAACCTCAATCCTCAACCCTCAGCCCTCACCCTCCATCCTCAATCCCCAATCCTCAATCCTTAATCCTCAATCTTCAGTCCTCAATCCTCAATTCTCAATCCTCAATACTCAATCCTCGATACTCAATCCTCAATCCCCAATCCTCAATCTTCAATCCTCAATCCTCAATCCTCAAGCCTCAATGCTCAATCCTCAATCCTCAATCCTGAATACTCAACCTTCAATCCTCAATACTCAATCTTCAATCCTCAACCCTCAATCGTCAATCCACAATCCTCAATCGTCAATCATCAACCTTCAATCCTCAATACACAATCTTCAATCCTCAATCCTCAATCCTCAATAGTCAATCCTCATTCTACAATCCACAATACCCAATCCTCAATCCTCAATACTCAATCCTCCATCCTCAATCCTCAATCCTCAATCCTCAGTCCTCTGTCCTCAAACCTCAATCCTCAACCCTCAGCCCTCATCCTCAATCCTCAATCCTAAATCCTCAATCATCAATCTTCAACCCTCAATACTCAGTCTTCAATACTCAATCCTCAATCCTCAATCCTCAATCCTCAATCATCAGTCCTCAATCTTCAATACTCAATCCTCAATCCTCAATCCTCAATCCTCAATACTCATTCTTCAATCCTCAATCCTCAATCCTCAATCCTCAATCCTCAATCCTCAGTCATCAATCCTCAATCCTCAATACTCAATCGTCAATACTGTATCGCCAATCCTCAGACCTCAAACCTCAATCCACAATCATCGTTCCTCAAACCTCAATCCTCAACCCTCAGTCCTCATACTCTATTGTCAATCCTCAATCCTCAAACCTCAATCTTCAATCCTCAATACTCAATCCTCAATCATCAATACTCAACCATCAATCCTCAATTCTCAGTACTCAATAGAATATCCTGAATTCTCAGTATTCAATACAAAAACCTCAATCCTCAACCCTCAGCCCTCACCCTCCATCCTCAATCCTCAATCCTCAATCCTCAATCTTCAATCCTCAATACTCAATATTCAATCTTCAATCCTCAATCCTCAATCCTCAATCCTCAATCCTCAATCTCCAATCCTCAGTCGTCAATCCACAATCTTCAATACTCAATCGTCAATCCGCAGTCCTCAATCCTCAATCCTCAATCCTCAACCATCAGCCATCATCCTCAATCCGCAATCCTCGTTCCTCAATCCTCAATCCTCAATCCTCAATCCTCAATCCTCAATAGTCAATCTCCAATCCTAGATCCTCAATTCCCAATCCTCAACCCTTAATCCTCAATCTTCAATCCTCAATCCTCAATTCTCAATTCTCAATACTCAATACTCAATCCTCAATTCCCAATCCTCAATCTTCAATCCTCAATACTCAATCCTCAAGCCTCAATCCTCAATCCTCAATCTTCAATCCCGAATACTCAATCTTCAATCCTCAATACTCAATCTTCAATCCTCAACCCTCAATCCTCAATCCACAATTCTCAATCCTCAATCATCAACCTTCAATCCTCAATACTCAATCTTCAATCCTCAATCCTCAATCCTGAATCGT
The DNA here is from genome assembly GCF_051401765.1 of Calliopsis andreniformis. Classification (NCBI taxonomy): domain Eukaryota; kingdom Metazoa; phylum Arthropoda; class Insecta; order Hymenoptera; family Andrenidae; genus Calliopsis; species Calliopsis andreniformis. The sequence goes on from NW_027480522.1 coordinate 1,551,715, forward strand.
CAATCCTCATTCTTCAATCCTCAATACCCAATCCTCAATCCTCAATCCTCAATCCTCAATCCTCAATCCTCAATCATCAATCCCCAATCTTCAATACTCAATCCTCAATCCTCGATACTCAAACCTCAATACTCAATCTTCAACCCTCAATCCTCAATCCTCAAACCTCAATCCTCAATCCTCAGTCATCAATCCTCAATCCTCAATACTCAATCGTCAACACTCAGTCGTCAATCCTCAGTCCTCAATTCTCAATCCTCAATCCTCGTTCCTCAAACCTCAATCCTCAACCCTCAGTCCTCATCCTCAATTCTCAATCCTCAATCTTCAATCCTCAATACTCAATCTTCAATCTTCAATCCTCAACCCTCAATCCTCAATCCTCAATCCTCAATCCTCAGTCATCAATCCTCAATCTTCAATACTCAATCGTCAATCCGCAGTCCTCAATCCTCAATCCTCGTTCCTCAAACCTCAATCCTCAACCCTCAGCCATCATCCTCAATCCTCAATCCTCGTTCCTCAATCCTCAATCCTCAATCCTCAGACCTCAATAGTCAATCTCCAATCCTAGATCCTTAATCCCCAATCCTCAATCCTTAATCCTCAATCTTCAATCCTCAATCCTCAATTCTCAATCCTCAATACTCAATCCTCAATCCTCAATCCTCAATCCTCAATCCCCAATCCTCAATCTTCAATCCTCAATCCTCAATCCTCAAGCCTCAATCCTCAACCCTCAGCCCTCAATCCTCATTCTTCAATCCTCAATACCCAATCCTCAATCATCAACCCTCAATCCTCAATCCTCAACCCTCAGCCCTCATCCTCAATCCTCAATCCTCAATCCTCAATCCTCAATCTTCAATCCTCCATACCCAATCTTCAATCCTCAATACTCAATCGTCAATCCTCAATCCTCAATCCTCAGTCATCAATCCTCAATCTTCAATACTCAATCCTCAATCCTCGATACTCAATCCTCAATCCTCAATCCTCAATCCTGAATACTCAATCTTCAATCTTCAATACTCAATCTTCAATCCTCAACCCTCAATCCTCAATCCACAATCCTCATTCCTCAATCATCAACCTTCAATCCTCAATACTCAATCTTCAATCCTCAATACTCAGTCTTCAATCCTCAACTCTCAATCCTCAATCTTCAATCCTCAATACTCAATCTTCAATCTTCAATCCTCAACCCTCAGTCCTCAATCCTCAATCCTCAATCCTCAGTCATCAATCCTCAATCTTCAATACTCAATCGTCAATCCGCAGTCCTCAACCCTCAATCCTCGTTCCTCAAACCTCAATCCTCAACCCTCAGCCATCATCCTCAATCCTCAATCCTCGTTCCTCAATCCTCAATCCTCAATCCTCAGACCTCAATAGTCAATCTCCAATCCTAGATCCTTAATCCCCAATCCTCAATCCTTAATCCTCAATCTTCAATCCTCAATCCTCAATTCTCAATCCTCAATACTCAATCCTCAATCCTCAATCCTCAATCCCCAATCCTCAATCTTCAATCCTCAATCCGCAATCCTCAATCCTCATTCCTCAAACCTCAGTCCTCAACCCTTAGTCCTCATTCTCAATTCTCAATTCTCAATCCTCAGCCCTCAATCCTCAATCTTCAATCCTCAATAATCAATCTCCTATCCTAGATCCTCAATCCCCAATACTCTATCCTTGATCCTCATTATTCAATCCTCTATCCCCAGTCCACAATTTTCAATCCCCAAAGCTCAATAATCAATCCTCAATCCTCAGTCCTCAATCGTCAATCATCAACCCACAATCTTCAATACTCAATCCTCAATCCTCAGTCCTCAATCCTCAATCCTCAATCATCAATCCTCAATCTTCAATACACAATCCTCAATCTTCAATCCTCAATCCTCAATCCTCATTCTTCAAACCTCAATCCTCAACCCTCAGTCCTCTTCCTCAATTCTCAATTCTCAATCCTCAATCCTCAATCCTCAATCTTCAATACTCAATCCTCAATCCTAAAATCCTCAATCCTCAATATTCAACATACAACCCTCAACCATCAATCCGCAATACTCCACCATCAATCCTCAATACTCAATACTCAATAGAATATCCTGAATTCTCAGTTTTCAATACTCAATCCTCAATCTACAATCTTCAAGTCTCCATCCACAAACATCTATTCTCATCACTCAACCCTCAACACTCAGTCCTCAATCTTTAATCCTCAATCCCCAATCCTCAATCTTCAATCCTCATTACTCAATCTTTAATACTCAATCCTCAATCCTCAATCCTCAATCCTCAGCCATCAATCCTCAATCTTCAATACTCAATCCTCAATCCTCAATAGTCAATCTCCAATCCTAGATCCACAATCCCCAATCCTCAATCCCTAATCCTCAATCTTCAATCCTCAATCCTCAATTCTCAATCCTCAATACTCAATCCTCAATCCTCAATCCTCAATCCCCAAACCTCAATCTTCAATCCTCAATCCTCAATCCTCAAGCCTCAATCCTCAATCCTCAATCTTCAATCCTGAATACTCAATCTTCAATCCTCAATACTCAATCTTCAATCCTCAACCCTCAATCCTCAATCCACAATCGTCAATCCTCAATCATCAACATTCAATCCTCAATACTCAATCTTCAATCCTCAATCCTCAATCCTCAATTGTCAATCCTCATTCTTCAATCCTCAATACCCAATCCTCAATCCTCAATCCTCAACCCTCCATCCTCAATTCTCAATCCTCAGTCCTCACTCCTCGGTCCTCAAACCTCAACCCTCAACCCTCAGCCCTCATCCTCAATCCCCAATCCTAAATCCTCAATCATCAATCTTCAATCCTCAATACTCAGTCTTCAATCCTCAATCCTCAATCCTCAATCCTCAATCCTCAATCCTCAATCCTCAATCATCAATCCTCAATCTTCAATACTCAATCCTCAATCCTCGATCCTCAATCCTCAATACTCAATCTTCAACCCTCAATCCTCAATCCTCAAACCTCAGTCCTCAATCCTCAGTCATCAATCCTCAATCCTCAATACTCAATCGTCAACACCCAATCGTCAATCCTCAGTCCTCAATTCTCAATCCTCAATCCTCGTTCCTCAAACCTCAATCCTCAACCCTCAATCCTCAATCCACAATCCTCAATCGTCAATCATCAACCTTCAATCCTCAATACTCAATCTTCAATCCTCAATCCTCAATCCTCAATTGTCAATCCTCATTCTTCCATCCACAATACCCAATCCTCAATCCTCAATCCTCAATCCTCCATCCTCAATTCTCAATCCTCAATCCTCAGTCCTCTGTCCTCAAACCTCAATCCTCAACCCTCAGACCTCATCCTCAACCCTCAATCCTAAATCCTCAATCATCAATCTTCAACCCTCAATACTCAGTCTTCAATCCTCAATCCTCAATCCTGAATCGTCAATCCTCATTCTTCAATCCTCAATACCCAATCCTCAATCCTCAATCCTCAATCCTCAATCCTCAATCCTCAATCCTCAATCCTCAATCCTCAATCCTCAATTCTCAATCCTCAATACTCAATCCTCGATACTCAATCCTCAATCCCCAATACCTAATCTTCAATCCTCAATCCTCAATCATCAAGCCTCAATCCTCAATCCTCAATCTTCAATCCTGAAAACTGAACCTTCAATCCTCAATACTCAATCTTCGATTCTCAATTCTCAATCCTCAATCCTCAATCCCCAATCCTCAATCTTCAATCCTCAATCCTCAATCCTCAATCCTCAATCCTCAATTCTCAATCCTCAAACCTCGTTCCTCAAACCTCAATCCTCAACCCTCAGTCCGCATCCTCAATTCTCAATTCTCAATCCTCAAACCACAATCTTCAATCCTCAATACTCAATCCTCAATGTTCAACACTCAATCCTCAATCCTCAATCCTCAATCCTCTATCCTTAGTCATCAATCCTCAATCTTCGATACTCAATCCTCATTCCTCAATCCTCAATCGTCAATACCCAACCATCAATCCTCAATTCCAAATACTCAATAGAATATCCTGAATTCTCAGTATTCAATACTCAAACCTCAATCCTCAACCACCAGCCCTCATCCTCCATCCTCAATCCTCAATCCTCAAACCTCAATCTTCAATCCTCAATACTCAATCTTCGATCCTCAACCCTCAACCCTCAATCCTCAATCCTCAATACTCAGTCACGAATACTCAATCTTCAATACTCAATACTCAATCCTCAATCCTCAATCCTCAATCCTCAATCCTCAATCCTCAATCCTCATTCCTCAAACCTCAATCCTCAACCCTCACTCCTTATCCTCAATTCTCAATTCTCAATCCTCAATCCTCAATTCTCAATCTTTAATCCTCAATAATCAATCTCCAACCCTAGATCCTCAATCCCCAATAATCAATCGTTAATCCTCAATCTTCAATACTCAATCCACAGTCCTCAATCCTCAATACTCAATCTTCAATCCTCAACCCTCAATCCTCAATCCACAATCGTCAATCCTCAATCATCAACATTCAATCCTCAATACTCAATCTTCAATCCTCAATCCTCAATCCTCAATTGTCAATCCTCATTCTTCAATCCTCAATACCCAATCCTCAGTCCTCAATCCTCAATCTTCCATCCTCAATTCTCAATCCTCAGTCCTCACTCCTCGGTCCTCAAACCTCAACCCTCAACCCTCAACCCTCATCCTCAATCCCCAATCCTAAATCCTCAATCATCAATCTTCAATCCTCAATACTCAGTCTTCAATCCTCAATCCTCAATCCTCAATCCTCAATCCTCAATCCTCAATCCTCAATCATCAATCCTCAATCTTCAATACTCAATCCTCAATCCTCGATCCTCAATCCTCAATACTCAATCTTCAACCCTCAATCCTCAATCCTCAAACCTCAATCCTCAATCCTCAGTCATCAATCCTCAATCCTCAATACTCAATCGTCAACACCCAATCGTCAATCCTCAGTCCTCAATTCTCAATCCTCAATCCTCGTTCCTCAAACCTCAATCTTCAACCCTCAATCCTCAATCCACAATCCTCAATCGTCAATCATCAACCTTCAATCCTCAATACTCAATCTTCAATCCTCAATCCTCAATCCTCAATTGTCAATCCTCATTCTTCCATCCACAATACCCAATCCTCAATCCTCAATCCTCAATCCTCCATCCTCAATTCTCAATCCTCAATCCTCAGTCCTCTGTCCTCAAACCTCAATCCTCAACCCTCAGACCTCATCCTCAACCCTCAATCCTAAATCCTCAATCATCAATCTTCAACCCTCAATACTCAGTCTTCAATCCTCAATCCTCAATCCTGAATCGTCAATCCTCATTCTTCAATCCTCAATACCCAATCCTCAATCCTCAATCCTCAATCCTCAATCCTCAATCCTCAATCCTCAATCCTCAATCCTCAATCCTCAATTCTCAATCCTCAATACTCAATCCTCGATACTCAATCCTCAATCCCCAATACCTAATCTTCAATCCTCAATCCTCAATCATCAAGCCTCAATCCTCAATCCTCAATCTTCAATCCTGAAAACTGAACCTTCAATCCTCAATACTCAATCTTCGATTCTCAATTCTCAATCCTCAATCCTCAATCCCCAATCCTCAATCTTCAATCCTCAATCCTCAATCCTCAATCCTCAATCCTCAATTCTCAATCCTCAAACCTCGTTCCTCAAACCTCAATCCTCAACCCTCAGTCCGCATCCTCAATTCTCAATTCTCAATCCTCAAACCACAATCTTCAATCCTCAATACTCAATCCTCAATGTTCAACACTCAATCCTCAATCATCAATCCTCAATCCTCTATCCTTAGTCATCAATCCTCAATCTTCGATACTCAATCCTCATTCCTCAATCCTCAATCGTCAATACCCAACCATCAATCCTCAATTCCAAATACTCAATAGAATATCCTGAATTCACAGTATTCAATACTCAAACCTCAATCCTCAACCACCAGCCCTCATCCTCCATCCTCAATCCTCAATCCTCAAACCTCAATCTTCAATCCTCAATACTCAATCTTCGATCCTCAACCCTCAACCCTCAATCCTCAATCCTCAATACTCAGTCACGAATACTCAATCTTCAATACTCAATACTCAATCCTCAATCCTCAATCCTCAATCCTCAATCCTCAATCCTCAATCCTCATTCCTCAAACCTCAATCCTCAACCCTCACTCCTTATCCTCAATTCTCAATTCTCAATCCTCAATCCTCAATTCTCAATCTTCAATCCTCAATAATCAATCTCCAACCCTAGATCCTCAATCCCCAATAATCAATCGTTAATCCTCAATCTTCAATCCTCAATCCACAGTCCTCAATCCTCAATACTCAATCTTCAATCCTCAATCCTCAATTGTCAATCCTCAATACTCAATCCTCAATAGTCAATCCTCAATCGTCAACCCTCAATCCCCAATCCTGAGTCTTCAATCCTCAATCGTCAATCCTCAATCGTCAATCCTCAATCCTCAATCCTCAATCTTCAATCCTCCATACTCAATCTTAAATCCTCAATCCTCAATCATCAATCCTCAATCCTCAATCCTCTGTCATCAAGCCTCAATCTTCAATACTCATTCGTCAATCCGCAGTCCTCAATCCTCAATCCTCAATCCTCGTTCCTCAAACCTCAATCCTCAACCCTCAGCCATCATCCTCAATCCTCAATCCTCGTTCCTCAATCATCAATCCTCAATCCTCAATCCTCAATAGTCAATCTCCAATCCTAGATCCTCAATCCCCAATCCTCAATCCTTAATCCTCAATCTTGAATCCTCAATCCTCAGTTCTCAATCCTCAACACTCAATCCTCAATCCTCAATCCTCAATACCCAATCCTCAACCTTCAATCCTCAGTCCTCAATCCTCAAGCCTCAATCCTCTAATCCTCAATCCTCAATCTTCAATCCTGAATACTCAATCTTCAATCCTCACTACTCAAATTTCAATCCTCAACCCTCAATCCTGAATCCACAATCCTCAATCCTCGATCATCAACATTCAATCCTCAATACTCAATCTTCAATCCTCAATCCTCAATCCTCAATTGTCAATCCTCATCCTTCAATCCTCAATACCAAATCCTCAATCCTCAATCCTCAATCCTCCATCCTCAATTCTCAATCCTCAATCCTCAGTCCTCGGTCCTCAAACCTCAACCGTCAACCCTCAGCCCTCATCCTCAATCCTCAATCCTAAATCCTCAATCATCAATCTTCAATCCTCAATACTCAGTCTTCAATCCTCAATCCTCAATCCTCAATCCTCAATCCTCAATCCTCAATCATCAATCCTCAATCTTCAATACTCAATCCTCAATCCTCGATCCTCAATCCTCAATATTCAATCTTCAATCCTCAATCCTCAATCTTCGAACCTCAATCCTCAATCCTCAGTCATCAATCCTCAATCCTCAATACTCAATCGTCAATACTCAATCGTCAATCCTCAGTCCTCAATTCTCAATCCTGAATCCTCGTTCCTCAAACCTCAATCCTCAACCCTCAGTCCTCATACTCAATTCTCAATCCTCAATCCTCAAACCTCAGTCTTCAACCCTCAATCCTCAATCCTCAATCCTCAATACTCAACCATCAATTCTCAATTCCAAATACTCAATAGAATATCCTGAATTCTCAGTGTTCAATACTCAAACCTCAATCCTCAACCATCAGCCCTCATCCTCCATCCTCAATCCTCAATCCTCAAACCTCAACCTTCAATCCTCAGTACTCAATCTTCGATCCTCAATCCTCAACCCTCAATCCTCAATCCTCAATCCTCAGTCACGAATACTCAATCCTAAATCCTCAATCATCAATCTTCAATCCTCAATACTCAGTCTTCAATCCTCAATCCTCAATCCTCAATCCTCAATCCTCAATCCTCAATCCTCAATCATCAATCCTCAATCTTCAATACTCAATCGTCAATCCTCGATCCTCAATCCTCAATACTCAATCTTCAATCCTCAATCCTCAATCCTCAAACCTCAATCCTCAATCCTCAGTCATCAATCCTCAATCCTCAATACTCAATCGTCAATACTCAATCGTCAATCCTCAGTCCTCAATTCTCAATAATCAATCCCCGTTCCTCAAACCTCAATCCTCAACCCTCAGTCCTCATCCTCAATTCTCAATCCTCAATCCTCAAACCTCAAACTTCAATCCTCAATACTCAATCCTCAATCCTCAATACTCAACCATCAATACTCAATTCTCAATACTCAATAGAATATCCTGAATTCACAGTATTCAATACTCAAACCTCAATCCTCAGCCCTCAGCCCTCATCGTCCATCCTCAATCCTCAATCCTCAATCCTCAATCTTCAATCCTCAATACTCAATCTTCTATATTCAATCCTCAATCCTCAATCCTCAATCCTCAATCCTCAATCCTCAATCCTCAATCCTCAATCCTCATTCCTCAAACCTCAATCCTCAACCCTCTGTCCTTATCCTCAATTCTCAATTCTCAATCCCGAATCCTCAATTCTCAATCTTCAATCCTCAATAATAAATCTCCAACCCTAGATCCTCAATCCCCAATCCTCAATCGTTAATCCTCAATCTTCAATCCTCAATCCCCGGTCCTCAATCCTCAATACTCAGTCTTCAATCCTCAATCCTCAATTCTCAATCCTCAATACTCAATCCTCAATCGTCAATCCTCAATCGTCAATCCTCAATCTCCAATCCTGAATCTTCAGTCCTCAATCCCCAACCCTCAATCCTCAATCCTCAATCTTCAATCCTTAATACTCAATCTTCAATCCTCAATTCTCAATCCTCAATCCTTAATCCTCAATCCTCAATCCTCAATCCTCATTCCTTAAACCTCAATCCTCAACCCTCAGTCCTCATCCTCAATTCTCAATTCTCAATCCTCAGCCCTCAATACTCAATCTTCCATCCTCAATAATCAATCTCCTATCCTAGATCCTCAATCCCCAATACTCTATCCTTGATCCTCATTACTCAATCCTCTATCCCCAGTCCACAATTTTCAATCCCCAAAGCTCAATAATCAATCTGCAATCCTCAGTCCTCAATCGTCAATCATAAATCCACAATCTTCAATACTCAATCCTCAATCCTCAGTCCTCAATCCTCAATCCTCAATCATTAATCCTCAATCTTCAATACACTATCCTCAATCCTCAATCCTCAATCCTCCATCCTCAATTCTCAATCCTCAATCCTCTGTCCTCAGTCCTCAAACATCAGTCCTCAACCCTCAGCCCTCATCCTCAATCCCCAATCCTGAATCCTCAATCCTCAATCCTCAATCCTCATTCCTCAAACCTCAATCCTCAACCCTCACTCCTTATCCTCAATTCTCAATTCTCAATCCTCAATCCTCAATTCTCAATCTTCAATCCTCAATAATCAATCTCCAACCCTAGATCCTCAATCCCCAATAATCAATCGTTAATCCTCAATCTTCAATCCTCAATCCACAGTCCTCAATCCTCAATACTCAATCTTCAATCCTCAATCCTCAATTGTCAATCCTCAATACTCAATCCTCAATAGTCAATCCTCAATCGTCAACCCTCAATCCCCAATCCTGAGTCTTCAATCCTCAATCGTCAATCCTCAATCGTCAATCCTCAATCCTCAATCCTCAATCTTCAATCCTCCATACTCAATCTTAAATCCTCAATCCTCAATCATCAATCCTCAATCCTCAATCCTCTGTCATCAAGCCTCAATCTTCAATACTCATTCGTCAATCCGCAGTCCTCAATCCTCAATCCTCAATCCTCGTTCCTCAAACCTCAATCCTCAACCCTCAGCCATCATCCTCAATCCTCAATCCTCGTTCCTCAATCATCAATCCTCAATCCTCAATCCTCAATAGTCAATCTCCAATCCTAGATCCTCAATCCCCAATCCTCAATCCTTAATCCTCAATCTTGAATCCTCAATCCTCAGTTCTCAATCCTCAACACTCAATCCTCAATCCTCAATCCTCAATACCCAATCCTCAACCTTCAATCCTCAGTCCTCAATCCTCAAGCCTCAATCCTCTAATCCTCAATCCTCAATCTTCAATCCTGAATACTCAATCTTCAATCCTCACTACTCAAATTTCAATCCTCAACCCTCAATCCTGAATCCACAATCCTCAATCCTCGATCATCAACATTCAATCCTCAATACTCAATCTTCAATACTCAATCCTCAATCCTCAATTGTCAATCCTCATCCTTCAATCCTCAATACCAAATCCTCAATCCTCAATCCTCAATCCTCCATCCTCAATTCTCAATCCTCAATCCTCAGTCCTCGGTCCTCAAACCTCAACCGTCAACCCTCAGCCCTCATCCTCAATCCTCAATCCTAAATCCTCAATCATCAATCTTCAATCCTCAATACTCAGTCTTCAATCCTCAATCCTCAATCCTCAATCCTCAATCCTCAATCCTCAATCATCAATCCTCAATCTTCAATACTCAATCCTCAATCCTCGATCCTCAATCCTCAATATTCAATCTTCAATCCTCAATCCTCAATCTTCGAACCTCAATCCTCAATCCTCAGTCATCAATCCTCAATCCTCAATACTCAATCGTCAATACTCAATCGTCAATCCTCAGTCCTCAATTCTCAATCCTGAATCCTCGTTCCTCAAACCTCAATCCTCAACCCTCAGTCCTCATACTCAATTCTCAATCCTCAATCCTCAAACCTCAGTCTTCAACCCTCAATCCTCAATCCTCAATCCTCAATACTCAACCATCAATTCTCAATTCCAAATACTCAATAGAATATCCTGAATTCTCAGTGTTCAATACTCAAACCTCAATCCTCAACCATCAGCCCTCATCCTCCATCCTCAATCCTCAATCCTCAAACCTCAACCTTCAATCCTCAGTACTCAATCTTCGATCCTCAATCCTCAACCCTCAATCCTCAATCCTCAATCCTCAGTCACGAATACTCAATCCTAAATCCTCAATCATCAATCTTCAATCCTCAATACTCAGTCTTCAATCCTCAATCCTCAATCCTCAATCCTCAATCCTCAATCCTCAATCCTCAATCATCAATCCTCAATCTTCAATACTCAATCGTCAATCCTCGATCCTCAATCCTCAATACTCAATCTTCAATCCTCAATCCTCAATCCTCAAACCTCAATCCTCAATCCTCAGTCATCAATCCTCAATCCTCAATACTCAATCGTCAATACTCAATCGTCAATCCTCAGTCCTCAATTCTCAATAATCAATCCCCGTTCCTCAAACCTCAATCCTCAACCCTCAGTCCTCATCCTCAATTCTCAATCCTCAATCCTCAAACCTCAAACTTCAATCCTCAATACTCAATCCTCAATCCTCAATACTCAACCATCAATACTCAATTCTCAATACTCAATAGAATATCCTGAATTCACAGTATTCAATACTCAAACCTCAATCCTCAGCCCTCAGCCCTCATCGTCCATCCTCAATCCTCAATCCTCAATCCTCAATCTTCAATCCTCAATACTCAATCTTCTATATTCAATCCTCAATCCTCAATCCTCAATCCTCAATCCTCAATCCTCAATCCTCAATCCTCAATCCTCATTCCTCAAACCTCAATCCTCAACCCTCTGTCCTTATCCTCAATTCTCAATTCTCAATCCCGAATCCTCAATTCTCAATCTTCAATCCTCAATAATAAATCTCCAACCCTAGATCCTCAATCCCCAATCCTCAATCGTTAATCCTCAATCTTCAATCCTCAATCCCCGGTCCTCAATCCTCAATACTCAGTCTTCAATCCTCAATCCTCAATTCTCAATCCTCAATACTCAATCCTCAATCGTCAATCCTCAATCGTCAATCCTCAATCTCCAATCCTGAATCTTCAGTCCTCAATCCCCAACCCTCAATCCTCAATCCTCAATCTTCAATCCTTAATACTCAATCTTCAATCCTCAATTCTCAATCCTCAATCCTTAATCCTCAATCCTCAATCCTCAATCCTCATTCCTTAAACCTCAATCCTCAACCCTCAGTCCTCATCCTCAATTCTCAATTCTCAATCCTCAGCCCTCAATACTCAATCTTCCATCCTCAATAATCAATCTCCTATCCTAGATCCTCAATCCCCAATACTCTATCCTTGATCCTCATTACTCAATCCTCTATCCCCAGTCCACAATTTTCAATCCCCAAAGCTCAATAATCAATCTGCAATCCTCAGTCCTCAATCGTCAATCATAAATCCACAATCTTCAATACTCAATCCTCAATCCTCAGTCCTCAATCCTCAATCCTCAATCATTAATCCTCAATCTTCAATACACTATCCTCAATCCTCAATCCTCAATCCTCCATCCTCAATTCTCAATCCTCAATCCTCTGTCCTCAGTCCTCAAACATCAGTCCTCAACCCTCAGCCCTCATCCTCAATCCCCAATCCTGAATCCTCAATCCTCAATCTTCGATCCTCAATACTCAGTCTTCAATCCTCAATCCGCAATCCTCAATCCTCATTCCTCAAACCTCAGTCCTCAACCCTTAGTCCTCATTCTCAATTCTCAATTCTCAATCCTCAGCCCTCAATCCTCAATCTTCAATCCTCAATAATCAATCTCCTATCCTAGATCCTCAATCCCCAATACTCTATCCTTGATCCTCATTATTCAATCCTCTATCCCCAGTCCACAATTTTCAATCCCCAAAGCTCAATAATCAATCCTCAATCCTCAGTCCTCAATCGTCAATCATCAACCCACAATCTTCAATACTCAATCCTCAATCCTCAGTCCTCAATCCTCAATCCTCAATCATCAATCCTCAATCTTCAATACACAATCCTCAATCTTCAATCCTCAATCCTCAACCCTCATTCTTCAAACCTCAATCCTCAACCCTCAGTCCTCTTCCTCAATTCTCAAATCTCAATCCTCAATCCTCAATCCTCAATCTTCAATACTCAATCCTCAATCCTAAAATCCTCAATCCTCAATATTCAACATACAACCCTCAACCATCAATCCGCAATACTCCACCATCAATCCTCAATTCTCAATACTCAATAGAATATCCTGAATTCTGAGTTTTCAATACTCAATCCTCAATCTACAATCTTCTAGTCTCCATCCACAAACATCTATTCTCATCACTCAACCCTCAACACTCAGTCCTCAATCTTTAATCCTCAATCCCCAATCCTCAATCTTGAATCCTCATTACTCAATCTTTAATACTCAATCCTCAATCCTCAATCCTCAATCCTCAGCCATCAATCCTCAATCTTCAATACTCAATCCTCAATCCTCAATAGTCAATCTCCAATCCTAGATCCACAATCCCCAATCCTCAATCCCTAATCCTCAATCTTCAATCCTCAATCCTCAATTCTCAATCCTCAATACTCAATCCTCAATCCTCAATCCTCAATCCCCAATCCTCAATCTTCAATCCTCAATCCTCAATCCTCAAGCCTCAATCCTCAATCCTCAATCTTCAATCCTGAATACTCAATCTTCAATCCTCAATACTCAATCTTCAATCCTCAACCCTCAATCCTCAATCCACAATCGTCAATCCTCAATCATCAACATTCAATCCTCAATACTCAATCTTCAATCCTCAATCCTCAATCCTCAATTGTCAATCCTCATTCTTCAATCCTCAATACCCAATCCTCAATCCTCAATCCTCAATCCTCCATCCTCAATTCTCAATCCTCAGTCCTCACTCCTCGGTCCTCAAACCTCAACCCTCAACCCTCAGCCCTCATCCTCAATCCCCAATCCTAAATCCTCAATCATCAATCTTCAATCCTCAATACTCAGTCTTCAATCCTCAATCCTCAATCCTCAATCCTCAATCCTCAATCCTCAATCCTCAATCCTCAATCATCAATCCTCAATCTTCAATACTCAATCCTCAATCCTCGATCCTCAATCCTCAATACTCAATCTTCAACCCTCAATCCTCAATCCTCAAACCTCAATACCCAATCCTCAATCTTCAATCCTCAGTCCTCAATCCTCAAGCCTCAATCCTCTAATCCTCAATCCTCAATCTTCAATCCTGAATACTCAATCTTCAATCCTCACTACTCAATCTTCAATCCTCAACCCTCAATCCTCAATCCACAATCCTCAATCCTCGATCATCAACATTCAATCCTCAATACTCAATCTTCAATCCTCAATCCTCAATCCTCAATTGTCAATCCTCATTCTTCAATCCTCAATCCTCAATCCTCAATCATCAATCCTCAATCTCCGATACTCAATCCTCAAACCTCAATCTTCAATCCTCAATACTCAATCTTCGATCCTCAATCCTCAACCCTCAATCCTCAATCCTCAATCCCCAATCCTGAATCCTCAATCCTCAGTCTTCAATCCTCAATACTCAATCCTCAATCCTCAATCCTCAATCCTCAATCCTCATTCCTCAAACCTCAATCCTCAACCCTCACTCCTTATCCTCAATTCTCAATTCTCAATCCTCAATCCCCAATTCTCAACCTTCAATCCTCAATAATCAATCTCCAATCCTAGATCCTCAATCCCCAATCCTCAATCGTTAATCCTCAATCTTCAATCCTCAATCCACAGTCCTCAATCCTCAATACTCAATCTTCAATCCTCAATCCTCAATTCTCAATCCTCAATACTCAATCCTCAATAGTCAATCCTCAATCGTCAACCATCAATCCCCAATCCTGAATCATCAATCCTCAATCCTCAACCCTCAATCCTCAATCATCAATCCTCAATCTTCGATACTCAATCCTCAATCCTCAATCCACAATCCTCAATACTCAACCATCAATCCTCAATTCCAAATACTCAATAGAATATCCTGATTTCTCAGTATTCAATACTCAAACCTCAATCCTCAACCACCAGCCCTCATCCTCCATCTTCAATCCTCAATCCTCAAACCTCAATCTTCAATCCTCAATACTCAATCTTCGATCCTCAATCCTCAACCCTCAATTCTCAATCCTCAATCCTCAGTCACGAATACTCAATCTTCAATACTCAATCCTCAATCCTCAATCCTAAATCCTCAATCCTCAATCCTCAATCCTCATTCCTCAAACCTCAATCCTCAACCCTCACTCCTTATCCTCAATTCTCAATTCTCAATCCTCAATCCTCAATTCTCAATCTTCAATCCTCAATAAGCAATCTCCAATCCTAGATCCTCAATCCCCAATCCTCAATCGTTAATCCTCAATCTTCAATCCTCAGTCCTCAATTCTCTATTCTCAATACTCAATCCTCAATCCTCAATCCTCAATCCCCAATCCTCAATCTTCAATCCTCAGTCCGCAATTCTCAAGCCTCAATCCTCAACCCTCAGCCCTCAATCCTCATTCTTCAATCCTCAATACCCAATCCTCAATCATCAACCCTCAATCCACAATCCTCAACCCTCAGCCCTCATCCTCAATCCTCAATCCTCAATACTCAATCCTCAATCTTCAACACTCAATCCTCAGTATTCAAACCTCAATTCTGAATCCTCAATCCTGAATCCTCAATCGTCAGCTCTCAGTCCTCAACAATCAGTTGTCAATCCTCAATCCTCAATAGAATATCCACAATTCACAGATTTCAATACTCAATACTGAATCTGCGATCTTCCAACCTCTATGCACAAACATCAATTCTCATCACTCAATCCTCAACACTCAGTCCTCAATGTTCAATCCTCAATCCCCAATCCTCAATTCTCAATCCTCAATACCCAACCATCAATCCTCAATTCTCAATACTCAATAGAATATCCTGAATACTCAGGATTGAATACACAAACCTCAATCCTCAACCCTCAGCCCTCATCCTCCATCCTCAATCCTCAATCCTCAATCCTCAATCTTCAATCCTCAATCCTCAATCCTCATTCCTCAAACCTCAATCCTCAACCCTCAGTCCTTATCCTCAATTCTCAATTCTCATATCCTCAATCCTCAATTCTCAATCTCCAATCCTCAATAATCAATCTCCAATCCTAGATCCTCAATCCCCAATCCTCAATCGTTAATCCTCAATCTTCAATCCTCAATCCCCAGTCCTCAATCCTCAATACTCAGTCTTCAATCCTCAATCCTCAATTCTCAATCCCCAATACTCAATCCTCAATCGTCAATCCTCAATCGTCCATCCTCAATCTCCAATCCTGAATCTTCAATCCTCAATCCCCAACCCTCAATCCTCAATCCTCAATCTTCAATCCTTAATACTCAATCTTCAATCCTCAATTCTCAATCCTCAATCCTCAATCCTCAATCCTCAATCCTCAATCTTCAATCCTCAACCGTCAGTCCTCGTCATCAATCCTCAACCCTCAATCCTCAATCCTCAGTCCTCAATCCTCAATCCTCAATCGTCAATCCTCAATCTTCAATACACAATCCTCAATCCTCAATCCTCAATCCTCCATCCTCAATTCTCAATCCTCAATCCTCCGTCCTCAGTCCTCAAACCTCAATCCTCAACCCTCAGCCCTCATCCTCAATCCTCAATCCTGAATCCTCAATCCTCAGTCTTCAATCCTCAATACTCAGTTTTCAATCCTCTATCCTCAACACTCAATCCTCAATCCTCAATCCTCAATACCCAATCCTCAATCTTCAATCCTCAGTCGTCAATCCTCAAGCCTCAATCCTCTAATCCTCAATCCTCAATCTTCAATCCTGAATACTCAATCTTCAATCCTCACTACTCAAATTTCAATCCTCAACCCTCAATCCTGAATCCACAATCCTCAATCCTCGATCATCAACATTCAATCCTCAATACTCAATCTTCAATCCTCAATCCTCAATCCTCAATTGTCAATCCTCATCCTTCAATCCTCAATACCAAATCCTCAATCCTCAATCCTCAATCCTCCATCCTCAATTCTCAATCCTCAATCCTCAGTCCTCGGTCCTCAAACCTCAACCGTCAACCCTCAGCCCTCATCCTCAATCCTCAATCCTAAATCCTCAATCATCAATCTTCAATCCTCAATACTCAGTCTTCAATCCTCAATCCTCAATCCTCAATCCTCAATCCTCAATCCTCAATCATCAATCCTCAATCTTCAATACTCAATCCTCAATCCTCGATCCTCAGTCCTCAATATTCAATCTTCAATCCTCAATCCTCAATCTTCGAACCTCAATCCTCAATCCTCAGTCATCAATCCTCAATCCTCAATACTCAATCGTCAATACTCAATCGTCAATCATCAGTCCTCAATTCTCAATCCTCAATCCTCGTTCCTCAAACCTCAATCCTCAACCCTCAGTCCTCATACTCAATTCTCAATCCTCAATCCTCAAACCTCAGTCTTCAACCCTCAATCATCAATCCTCAATCCTCAATACTCAACCATCAATTCTCAATACTCAGTTTTCAATCCTCTATCCTCAATACTCAATCCTCAATCCTCAATCCTCAATACCCAATCCTCAATCTTCAATCCTCAGTCGTCAATCCTCAAGCCTCAATCCTCTAATCCTCAATCCTCAATCTTCAATCCTGAATACTCAATCTTCAATCCTCACTACTCAAATTTCAATCCTCAACCCTCAAACCTGAATCCACAATCCTCAATCCTCGATCATCAACATTCAATCCTCAATACTCAATCTTCAATCCTCAATCCTCAATCCTCAATTGTCAATCCTCATCCTTCAATCCTCAATACCAAATCCTCAATCCTCAATCCTCAATCCTCCATCCTCAATTCTCAATCCTCAATCCTCAGTCCTCGGTCCTCAAACCTCAACCGTCAACCCTCAGCCCTCATCCTCAATCCTCAATCCTAAATCCTCAATCATCAATCTTCAATCCTCAATACTCAGTCTTCAATCCTCAATCCTCAATCCTCTATCCTCAATCCTCAGTCATCAATCCTCAATCCTCAATACTCAATCGTCAATACTCAATCGTCAATCCTCAGTCCTCAATTCTCAATCCTCAATCCCCGTTCCTCAAACCTCAATCCTCAACCCTCAGTCCTCATCCTCCATTCTCAATCCTCAATCCTCAAACCTCAATCTTCAATCCTCAATACTCAATCCTCAATCCTCAATACTCAACCATCAATCCTCAATTCTCAATACTCAATAGAATATCCTGAATTCTCAGTATTCAATACTCAAACCTCAATCCTCAACCCTCAGCCCTCATCCTCCATCCTCAATCCTCAATCCGCAATCCTCAATCTTCAATCCTCAATACTCAATCTTCAATCTTCAATCCTGAACCCTCAATCCTCAAGCCTCGATCCTCAATCCTCAGTCATCAATCCTCAATCTTCAATACTCAATCGTCAATCCGCAGTCCTCAATCCTCAATCCTCGTACCTCAAACCTCAATCCTCAACCCTCAGCCATCATCCTCAATCCTCAATCCTCGTTCCTCAATCCTCAATCCTCAATCCGCAATCCTCAATCCTCAGTCATCAATCCTCAATCCTCAATACTCAATCGTCAATCCTCAGTCCTCAATTCTCAATCCCCAATCCTCGTTTCTCAAACCTCATTCCGCAACCCTCAGTCCTCATTCTCAATTCTGAATCCTCAATCCTCAAACCTCAATCTTCAATCCTCAATACTGAATCCTCAATCCTCAATACTCAACCATCAATCCTCAATTCTCAATACTCAATAGAATATCCTGAATTCTCAGTATTCAATACTCAAACCTCAATCCTCAACCCTCAGCCCTCATCCTCCATACTCAATCCTCAATCCTCAAACCTCAATCTTCAATCCTCAATACTCAACCTTCGATTCTCAATCCTCAATCTTCGATCCTCAATCCTCAATACTCAATCTTCAATCCTCAACTCTCAATCCTCAAACCTCAATCCTCAATCCTCAGTCATCAATCCTCAATCCTCAATACTCAAGAGTCAATACTCAGTAGTCAATCCTCAGTCCTCAATTCTCAACCCTCAATCCTCGTTCCTCAATCCTCAATCCTCAACCCTCAGTCCTCATCCTCAATTCTCAATCCTCAATCCTCAAGCCTCAATCTTCAATCCTCAATCCTCAATCCTCAGTCATCAAGCCTCAATCTTCAATACTCAATCGTCAATCCGCAGTACTCAATCCTCAATCCTCAATCCTCGTTCCTCAAACCTCAATCCTCAACCCCCAGCCACCATCCTCAATCCTCAATCCTCGTTCCTCAATCCTTAATCCTCAATCCTCAATCCTCAATAGTAAATCTCCAATCCTAGATCCTCAATCCCCAATCCTCAATCCTTGATCCTCAATCTTCAATCCTCCATCCTCAATTCTCGATCCTCAATCCTCAGTCCTCGGTCCTCAAACCTCAACCCTCAACCCTCAGCCCTCATCCTCAATCCTCAATCCTAAATCCTCAATCATCAATCTTCAATCCTCAATACTCAGTCTTCAATCCTCAATCCTCAATCCTCAATCCTCAATCCTCAATCCTCAATCCTCAATCATAAATCCTCAATCTTCAATACTCAGTCCTCAAACCTCGATCCTCAATCCTCAATACTCAATCTTCAATCCTCAATCCTCAATCCTCAATCCTCAATCCTCAATCCTCAGTCATCAATCCTCAATCCTCAATACTCAATCGTCAATACTCAATCGTCAATCCTCAGTACTCAATTCTCAATCCTCAATCCCCGTTCCTCAAACCTCAATCCTCAACCCTCAGTCCTCATCCTCCATTCTCAATCCTCAATCCTCAAACCTCAATCTTCAATCCTTAATACTCAATCCTCAATCCTCAATACTCAACCATCAATCCTCAATTCTCAATACTCAATAGAATATCCTGAATTCTCAGTATTCAGTACTCAAACCTCAATCCTCAAACCTCAGCCCTCATCCTCCATCCTCAATCCTCAATCCGCAATCCTCAATCTTCAATCCTCAATACTCAATCTTCAATCTTCAATCCTCAACCCTCAATCCTCAAGCCTCGATCCTCAATCCTCAGTCATCAATCCTCAATCTTCAATACTCAATCGTCAATCCGCAGTCCTCAATCCTCAATCCTCGTATCTCAAACCTCAATCCTCAACCCTCAGCCATCATCCTCAATCCTCAATCCTCGTTCCTCAATCCTCAATCCTCAATCCGCAATCCTCAATCCTCAGTCATCAATCCTCAATCCTCAATACTCAATCGTCAATCCTCAGTCCTCAATTCTCAATCCTCAATCCTCGTTCCTCAAACCTCAATCCTCAACCCTCAGTCCTCATCCTCAATTCTCAATCCTCAATCCTCAAACCTCAATCTTCAATCCTCAATACTGAATCCTCAATCCTCAATACTCAACCATCAATCCTCAATTCTCAATACTCAATAGAATATCCTGAATTCTCAGTATTCAATACCCAAACCTCAATCGTCAACCCTCAGCCCTGATCCTCCATCCTCAATCCTCAATCCTCAAACCTCAATCTTCAATCCTCAATACTCAATCTTCGATTCTCAATTCTTAATCCTCAATCCTCAATCCCCAATTCTCAATCTTCAATCCTCAATCCTCAATCCTCAATCCTCAATCCTCGTTCCTCAAACCTCAGTCCTCAACCATCAGCCACCATCCTCAATCCTCAATCCTCGTTCCTCAATCCTCAATCCTCATTTCTCAATCCTCAATAGTCATCCTCCAATCCTAGATCCTCAATCCCCAACCCTCAATCCTTAATCCTCAATCTTCAATCCACAATCCTCAATTCTCAATCCTCAATACTCAATCATCAATCCTCAATCCTCACTCCCCAATCCTCAATCCTCAATACTCAACCATCAATCCTCAATTCTCAATACTCAATGGAATATCCTGAACTCTCAGTATTCAATACTCAAACCTCAATCCTCAACCCTCAGCCCTCATCCTCCATCCTCAATCCTCAATCCTCAAACCTCAATCTTCAATCCTCAATACTCAACCTTCGATTCTCAATTCTCAATCCTCAATCCTCAATCCCCTATCCTCAATCTTCAATCCTCAATCCTCAGTCTTCAATCCTCAATCCTCAATTCTCAACCCTCAAATCTCGTTCCTCAATCCTCAATCCTCAACCCTCAGTCCGCATCCTCAATTCTCAATGCTCAATCCTCAAACCTCAATCTTCAATCCTCAATACTCAATCCTCAATCTTCAACACTCAATTCTCAATCCTCAATCCTCAACCCTCAATCTTCAATCATCAATACTCAATCCTCAATCCTCAATCCTCAATACTCAATCTTCAATCCTCAATACTCAATCGTCAATATTCAACACACAACCATCAACCATCAATTCTCAATACTCAACCATCAATCCTCAATTCTCAATACTCAATAGAATATCCCGAATACTCATGATTCAATACTCAATCCACAATATTCAATAATCAAATCTCGATCCTCAAACATCAATTCTCAACACTCAAGCCTCGACACTCAGTCCTCAATCGTCAATCCTCAATCCACAATCCTCAATCTTCAATACTCCATACTCAATCTTCAATACTCAATCCTCAATCATCAATCCTCAATACTGAATACTCAATCCTCAATTCTCAATCCTGAATCCTCAGTCCTCGGTCCTCAAACCTCAACCCTCAACCCTCAGCCCTCATCCTCGATCCTCAATCCTAAATCCTCAATCATCAACCTTCAATCCTCAATACTCAGTCTTCAATCCTCAATCCTCAATCCTCAATCCTCAATCCTCATTCCTCAATCATCAATCCTCAATCTTCAATACTCAATCCGCAATCCTCGATCCTCAATCCTCAATACTCAATCTTCAATCCTCAATTCTCAATCCTCAAACCTCAATCCTCAATCCTCAGTCATCAATCCTCAATCCTCAATACTCAAGTGTCAATACTCAGTAGTCAATCCTCAGTCCTCAATTCTCAATCCTCAATCCTCGTTCCTCAATCCTCAATCCTCAACCCTCAGCCCTCATCCTCCATCCTCAATCCTCAATCCGCAATCCTCAATCTTCAATCCTCAATACTCAATCTTCAATCTTCAATCCTGAACCCTCAATCCTCAAGCCTCGATCCTCAATCCTCAGTCATCAATCCTCAATCTTCAATACTCAATCGTCAATCCGCAGTCCTCAATCCTCAATCCTCGTACCTCAAACCTCAATCCTCAACCCTCAGCCATCATCCTCAATCCTCAATCCTCGTTCCTCAATCCTCAATCCTCAATCCGCAATCCTCAATCCTCAGTCATCAATCCTCAATCCTCAATACTCAATCGTCAATCCTCAGTCCTCAATTCTCAATCCCCAATCCTCGTTTCTCAAACCTCATTCCGCAACCCTCAGTCCTCATTCTCAATTCTGAATCCTCAATCCTCAAACCTCAATCTTCAATCCTCAATACTGAATCCTCAATCCTCAATACTCAACCATCAATCCTCAATTCTCAATACTCAATAGAATATCCTGAATTCTCAGTATTCAATACTCAAACCTCAATCCTCAACCCTCAGCCCTCATCCTCCATACTCAATCCTCAATCCTCAAACCTCAATCTTCAATCCTCAATACTCAACCTTCGATTCTCAATCCTCAATCTTCGATCCTCAATCCTCAATACTCAATCTTCAATCCTCAACTCTCAATCCTCAAACCTCAATCCTCAATCCTCAGTCATCAATCCTCAATCTTCAATACTCAGGAGTCAATACTCAGTAGTCAATCCTCAGTCCTCAATTCTCAACCCTCAATCCTCGTTCCTCAATCCTCAATCCTCAACCCTCAGTCCTCATCCTCAATTCTCAATCCTCAATCCTCAAGCCTCAATCTTCAATCCTCAATCCTCAATCCTCAGTCATCAAGCCTCAATCTTCAATACTCAATCGTCAATCCGCAGTACTCAATCCTCAATCCTCAATCCTCGTTCCTCAAACCTCAATCCTCAACCCCCAGCCACCATCCTCAATCCTCAATCCTCGTTCCTCAATCCTTAATCCTCAATCCTCAATCCTCAATAGTAAATCTCCAATCCTAGATCCTCAATCCCCAATCCCTCAATCCTTAATCCTCAATCTTCAATCCTCCATCCTCAATTCTCGATCCTCAATCCTCAGTCCTCGGTCCTCAAACCTCAACCCTCAACCCTCAGCCCTCATCCTCAATCCTCAATCCTCAATCCTCAATCCTCAATCTTCAATCCTCAATCCTCAATCCTCATTCCTCAAACCTCAATCCTCAACCCTCAGTCCTTATCCTCAATTCTCAATTCTCATATCCTCAATCCTCAATTCTCAATCTCCAATCCTCAATAATCAATCTCCAATCCTAGATCCTCAATCCCAATCCTCAATCGTTAATCCTCAATCTTCAATCCTCAATCCCCAGTCCTCAATCCTCAATACTCAGTCTTCAATCCTCAATCCTCAATTCTCAATCCCCAATACTCAATCCTCAATCGTCAATCCTCAATCGTCCATCCTCAATCTCCAATCCTGAATCTTCAATCCTCAATCCCCAACCCTCAATCCTCAATCCTCAATCTTCAATCCTTAATACTCAATCTTCAATCCTCAATTCTCAATCCTCAATCCTCAATCCTCAATCCTCAATCCTCAATCTTCAATCCTCAACCGTCAGTCCTCGTCATCAATCCTCAACCCTCAATCCTCAATCCTCAGTCCTCAATCCTCAATCCTCAATCGTCAATCCTCAATCTTCAATACACAATCCTCAATCCTCAATCCTCAATCCTCCATCCTCAATTCTCAATCCTCAATCCTCCGTCCTCAGTCCTCAAACCTCAATCCTCAACCCTCAGCCCTCATCCTCAATCCTCAATCCTGAATCCTCAATCCTCAGTCTTCAATCCTCAATACTCAGTTTTCAATCCTCTATCCTCAACACTCAATCCTCAATCCTCAATCCTCAATACCCAATCCTCAATCTTCAATCCTCAGTCGTCAATCCTCAAGCCTCAATCCTCTAATCCTCAATCCTCAATCTTCAATCCTGAATACTCAATCTTCAATCCTCACTACTCAAATTTCAATCCTCAACCCTCAATCCTGAATCCACAATCCTCAATCCTCGATCATCAACATTCAATCCTCAATACTCAATCTTCAATCCTCAATCCTCAATCCTCAATTGTCAATCCTCATCCTTCAATCCTCAATACCAAATCCTCAATCCTCAATCCTCAATCCTCCATCCTCAATTCTCAATCCTCAATCCTCAGTCCTCGGTCCTCAAACCTCAACCGTCAACCCTCAGCCCTCATCCTCAATCCTCAATCCTAAATCCTCAATCATCAATCTTCAATCCTCAATACTCAGTCTTCAATCCTCAATCCTCAATCCTCAATCCTCAATCCTCAATCCTCAATCATCAATCCTCAATCTTCAATACTCAATCCTCAATCCTCGATCCTCAGTCCTCAATATTCAATCTTCAATCCTCAATCCTCAATCTTCGAACCTCAATCCTCAATCCTCAGTCATCAATCCTCAATCCTCAATACTCAAGAGTCAATACTCAGTAGTCAATCCTCAGTCCTCAATTCTCAACCCTCAATCCTCGTTCCTCAATCCTCAATCCTCAACCCTCAGTCCTCATCCTCAATTCTCAATCCTCAATCCTCAAGCCTCAATCTTCAATCCTCAATCCTCAATCCTCAGTCATCAAGCCTCAATCTTCAATACTCAATCGTCAATCCGCAGTACTCAATCCTCAATCCTCAATCCTCGTTCCTCAAACCTCAATCCTCAACCCCCAGCCACCATCCTCAATCCTCAATCCTCGTTCCTCAATCCTTAATCCTCAATCCTCAATCCTCAATAGTAAATCTCCAATCCTAGATCCTCAATCCCCAATCCTCAATCCTTGATCCTCAATCTTCAATCCTCCATCCTCAATTCTCGATCCTCAATCCTCAGTCCTCGGTCCTCAAACCTCAACCCTCAACCCTCAGCCCTCATCCTCAATCCTCAATCCTAAATCCTCAATCATCAATCTTCAATCCTCAATACTCAGTCTTCAATCCTCAATCCTCAATCCTCAATCCTCAATCCTCAATCCTCAATCCTCAATCATAAATCCTCAATCTTCAATACTCAGTCCTCAAACCTCGATCCTCAATCCTCAATACTCAATCTTCAATCCTCAATCCTCAATCCTCAATCCTCAATCCTCAATCCTCAGTCATCAATCCTCAATCCTCAATACTCAATCGTCAATACTCAATCGTCAATCCTCAGTACTCAATTCTCAATCCTCAATCCCCGTTCCTCAAACCTCAATCCTCAACCCTCAGTCCTCATCCTCCATTCTCAATCCTCAATCCTCAAACCTCAATCTTCAATCCTTAATACTCAATCCTCAATCCTCAATACTCAACCATCAATCCTCAATTCTCAATACTCAATAGAATATCCTGAATTCTCAGTATTCAGTACTCAAACCTCAATCCTCAAACCTCAGCCCTCATCCTCCATCCTCAATCCTCAATCCGCAATCCTCAATCTTCAATCCTCAATACTCAATCTTCAATCTTCAATCCTCAACCCTCAATCCTCAAGCCTCGATCCTCAATCCTCAGTCATCAATCCTCAATCTTCAATACTCAATCGTCAATCCGCAGTCCTCAATCCTCAATCCTCGTATCTCAAACCTCAATCCTCAACCCTCAGCCATCATCCTCAATCCTCAATCCTCGTTCCTCAATCCTCAATCCTCAATCCGCAATCCTCAATCCTCAGTCATCAATCCTCAATCCTCAATACTCAATCGTCAATCCTCAGTCCTCAATTCTCAATCCTCAATCCTCGTTCCTCAAACCTCAATCCTCAACCCTCAGTCCTCATCCTCAATTCTCAATCCTCAATCCTCAAACCTCAATCTTCAATCCTCAATACTGAATCCTCAATCCTCAATACTCAACCATCAATCCTCAATTCTCAATACTCAATAGAATATCCTGAATTCTCAGTATTCAATACCCAAACCTCAATCGTCAACCCTCAGCCCTGATCCTCCATCCTCAATCCTCAATCCTCAAACCTCAATCTTCAATCCTCAATACTCAATCTTCGATTCTCAATTCTTAATCCTCAATCCTCAATCCCCAATTCTCAATCTTCAATCCTCAATCCTCAATCCTCAATCCTCAATCCTCGTTCCTCAAACCTCAGTCCTCAACCATCAGCCACCATCCTCAATCCTCAATCCTCGTTCCTCAATCCTCAATCCTCATTTCTCAATCCTCAATAGTCATCCTCCAATCCTAGATCCTCAATCCCCAACCCTCAATCCTTAATCCTCAATCTTCAATCCACAATCCTCAATTCTCAATCCTCAATACTCAATCATCAATCCTCAATCCTCACTCCCCAATCCTCAATCCTCAATACTCAACCATCAATCCTCAATTCTCAATACTCAATGGAATATCCTGAACTCTCAGTATTCAATACTCAAACCTCAATCCTCAACCCTCAGCCCTCATCCTCCATCCTCAATCCTCAATCCTCAAACCTCAATCTTCAATCCTCAATACTCAACCTTCGATTCTCAATTCTCAATCCTCAATCCTCAATCCCCTATCCTCAATCTTCAATCCTCAATCCTCAGTCTTCAATCCTCAATCCTCAATTCTCAACCCTCAAATCTCGTTCCTCAATCCTCAATCCTCAACCCTCAGTCCGCATCCTCAATTCTCAATGCTCAATCCTCAAACCTCAATCTTCAATCCTCAATACTCAATCCTCAATCTTCAACACTCAATTCTCAATCCTCAATCCTCAACCCTCAATCTTCAATCATCAATACTCAATCCTCAATCCTCAATCCTCAATACTCAATCTTCAATCCTCAATACTCAATCGTCAATATTCAACACACAACCATCAACCATCAATTCTCAATACTCAACCATCAATCCTCAATTCTCAATACTCAATAGAATATCCCGAATACTCATGATTCAATACTCAATCCACAATATTCAATAATCAAATCTCGATCCTCAAACATCAATTCTCAACACTCAAGCCTCGACACTCAGTCCTCAATCGTCAATCCTCAATCCACAATCCTCAATCTTCAATACTCCATACTCAATCTTCAATACTCAATCCTCAATCATCAATCCTCAATACTGAATACTCAATCCTCAATTCTCAATCCTGAATCCTCAGTCCTCGGTCCTCAAACCTCAACCCTCAACCCTCAGCCCTCATCCTCGATCCTCAATCCTAAATCCTCAATCATCAACCTTCAATCCTCAATACTCAGTCTTCAATCCTCAATCCTCAATCCTCAATCCTCAATCCTCATTCCTCAATCATCAATCCTCAATCTTCAATACTCAATCCGCAATCCTCGATCCTCAATCCTCAATACTCAATCTTCAATCCTCAATTCTCAATCCTCAAACCTCAATCCTCAATCCTCAGTCATCAATCCTCAATCCTCAATACTCAAGTGTCAATACTCAGTAGTCAATCCTCAGTCCTCAATTCTCAATCCTCAATCCTCGTTCCTCAATCCTCAATCCTCAACCCTCAGCCCTCATCCTCCATCCTCAATCCTCAATCCGCAATCCTCAATCTTCAATCCTCAATACTCAATCTTCAATCTTCAATCCTGAACCCTCAATCCTCAAGCCTCGATCCTCAATCCTCAGTCATCAATCCTCAATCTTCAATACTCAATCGTCAATCCGCAGTCCTCAATCCTCAATCCTCGTACCTCAAACCTCAATCCTCAACCCTCAGCCATCATCCTCAATCCTCAATCCTCGTTCCTCAATCCTCAATCCTCAATCCGCAATCCTCAATCCTCAGTCATCAATCCTCAATCCTCAATACTCAATCGTCAATCCTCAGTCCTCAATTCTCAATCCCCAATCCTCGTTTCTCAAACCTCATTCCGCAACCCTCAGTCCTCATTCTCAATTCTGAATCCTCAATCCTCAAACCTCAATCTTCAATCCTCAATACTGAATCCTCAATCCTCAATACTCAACCATCAATCCTCAATTCTCAATACTCAATAGAATATCCTGAATTCTCAGTATTCAATACTCAAACCTCAATCCTCAACCCTCAGCCCTCATCCTCCATACTCAATCCTCAATCCTCAAACCTCAATCTTCAATCCTCAATACTCAACCTTCGATTCTCAATCCTCAATCTTCGATCCTCAATCCTCAATACTCAATCTTCAATCCTCAACTCTCAATCCTCAAACCTCAATCCTCAATCCTCAGTCATCAATCCTCAATCTTCAATACTCAGGAGTCAATACTCAGTAGTCAATCCTCAGTCCTCAATTCTCAACCCTCAATCCTCGTTCCTCAATCCTCAATCCTCAACCCTCAGTCCTCATCCTCAATTCTCAATCCTCAATCCTCAAGCCTCAATCTTCAATCCTCAATCCTCAATCCTCAGTCATCAAGCCTCAATCTTCAATACTCAATCGTCAATCCGCAGTACTCAATCCTCAATCCTCAATCCTCGTTCCTCAAACCTCAATCCTCAACCCCCAGCCACCATCCTCAATCCTCAATCCTCGTTCCTCAATCCTTAATCCTCAATCCTCAATCCTCAATAGTAAATCTCCAATCCTAGATCCTCAATCCCCAATCCTCAATCCTTAATCCTCAATCTTCAATCCTCCATCCTCAATTCTCGATCCTCAATCCTCAGTCCTCGGTCCTCAAACCTCAACCCTCAACCCTCAGCCCTCATCCTCAATCCTCAATCCTCAATCCTCAATCCTCAATCTTCAATCCTCAATCCTCAATCCTCATTCCTCAAACCTCAATCCTCAACCCTCAGTCCTTATCCTCAATTCTCAATTCTCATATCCTCAATCCTCAATTCTCAATCTCCAATCCTCAATAATCAATCTCCAATCCTAGATCCTCAATCCCCAATCCTCAATCGTTAATCCTCAATCTTCAATCCTCAATCCCCAGTCCTCAATCCTCAATACTCAGTCTTCAATCCTCAATCCTCAATTCTCAATCCCCAATACTCAATCCTCAATCGTCAATCCTCAATCGTCCATCCTCAATCTCCAATCCTGAATCTTCAATCCTCAATCCCCAACCCTCAATCCTCAATCCTCAATCTTCAATCCTTAATACTCAATCTTCAATCCTCAATTCTCAATCCTCAATCCTCAATCCTCAATCCTCAATCCTCAATCTTCAATCCTCAACCGTCAGTCCTCGTCATCAATCCTCAACCCTCAATCCTCAATCCTCAGTCCTCAATCCTCAATCCTCAATCGTCAATCCTCAATCTTCAATACACAATCCTCAATCCTCAATCCTCAATCCTCCATCCTCAATTCTCAATCCTCAATCCTCCGTCCTCAGTCCTCAAACCTCAATCCTCAACCCTCAGCCCTCATCCTCAATCCTCAATCCTGAATCCTCAATCCTCAGTCTTCAATCCTCAATACTCAGTTTTCAATCCTCTATCCTCAACACTCAATCCTCAATCCTCAATCCTCAATACCCAATCCTCAATCTTCAATCCTCAGTCGTCAATCCTCAAGCCTCAATCCTCTAATCCTCAATCCTCAATCTTCAATCCTGAATACTCAATCTTCAATCCTCACTACTCAAATTTCAATCCTCAACCCTCAATCCTGAATCCACAATCCTCAATCCTCGATCATCAACATTCAATCCTCAATACTCAATCTTCAATCCTCAATCCTCAATCCTCAATTGTCAATCCTCATCCTTCAATCCTCAATACCAAATCCTCAATCCTCAATCCTCAATCCTCCATCCTCAATTCTCAATCCTCAATCCTCAGTCCTCGGTCCTCAAACCTCAACCGTCAACCCTCAGCCCTCATCCTCAATCCTCAATCCTAAATCCTCAATCATCAATCTTCAATCCTCAATACTCAGTCTTCAATCCTCAATCCTCAATCCTCAATCCTCAATCCTCAATCCTCAATCATCAATCCTCAATCTTCAATACTCAATCCTCAATCCTCGATCCTCAGTCCTCAATATTCAATCTTCAATCCTCAATCCTCAATCTTCGAACCTCAATCCTCAATCCTCAGTCATCAATCCTCAATCCTCAATACTCAATCGTCAATACTCAATCGTCAATCCTCAGTCCTCAATTCTCAATCCTCAATCCTCGTTCCTCAAACCTCAATCCTCAACCCTCAGTCCTCATACTCAATTCTCAATCCTCAATCCTCAAACCTCAGTCTTCAACCCTCAATCATCAATCCTCAATCCTCAATACTCAACCATCAATTCTCAATACTCAGTTTTCAATCCTCTATCCTCAACACTCAATCCTCAATCCTCAATCCTCAATACCCAATCCTCAATCTTCAATCCTCAGTCGTCAATCCTCAAGCCTCAATCCTCTAATCCTCAATCCTCAATCTTCAATCCTGAATACTCAATCTTCAATCCTCACTACTCAAATTTCAATCCTCAACCCTCAATCCTGAATCCACAATCCTCAATCCTCGATCATCAACATTCAATCCTCAATACTCAATCTTCAATCCTCAATCCTCAATCCTCAATTGTCAATCCTCATCCTTCAATCCTCAATACCAAATCCTCAATCCTCAATCCTCAATCCTCCATCCTCAATTCTCAATCCTCAATCCTCAGTCCTCGGTCCTCAAACCTCAACCGTCAACCCTCAGCCCTCATCCTCAATCCTCAATCCTAAATCCTCAATCATCAATCTTCAATCCTCAATACTCAGTCTTCAATCCTCAATCCTCAATCCTCTATCCTCAATCCTCAGTCATCAATCCTCAATCCTCAATACTCAATCGTCAATACTCAATCGTCAATCCTCAGTCCTCAATTCTCAATCCTCAATCCCCGTTCCTCAAACCTCAATCCTCAACCCTCAGTCCTCATCCTCCATTCTCAATCCTCAATCCTCAAACCTCAATCTTCAATCCTCAATACTCAATCCTCAATCCTCAATACTCAACCATCAATCCTCAATTCTCAATACTCAATAGAATATCCTGAATTCTCAGTATTCAATACTCAAACCTCAATCCTCAACCCTCAGCCCTCATCCTCCATCCTCAATCCTCAATCCGCAATCCTCAATCTTCAATCCTCAATACTCAATCTTCAATCTTCAATCCTGAACCCTCAATCCTCAAGCCTCGATCCTCAATCCTCAGTCATCAATCCTCAATCTTCAATACTCAATCGTCAATCCGCAGTCCTCAATCCTCAATCCTCGTACCTCAAACCTCAATCCTCAACCCTCAGCCATCATCCTCAATCCTCAATCCTCGTTCCTCAATCCTCAATCCTCAATCCGCAATCCTCAATCCTCAGTCATCAATCCTCAATCCTCAATACTCAATCGTCAATCCTCAGTCCTCAATTCTCAATCCCCAATCCTCGTTTCTCAAACCTCATTCCGCAACCCTCAGTCCTCATTCTCAATTCTGAATCCTCAATCCTCAAACCTCAATCTTCAATCCTCAATACTGAATCCTCAATCCTCAATACTCAACCATCAATCCTCAATTCTCAATACTCAATAGAATATCCTGAATTCTCAGTATTCAATACTCAAACCTCAATCCTCAACCCTCAGCCCTCATCCTCCATACTCAATCCTCAATCCTCAAACCTCAATCTTCAATCCTCAATACTCAACCTTCGATTCTCAATCCTCAATCTTCGATCCTCAATCCTCAATACTCAATCTTCAATCCTCAACTCTCAATCCTCAAACCTCAATCCTCAATCCTCAGTCATCAATCCTCAATCCTCAATACTCAAGAGTCAATACTCAGTAGTCAATCCTCAGTCCTCAATTCTCAACCCTCAATCCTCGTTCCTCAATCCTCAATCCTCAACCCTCAGTCCTCATCCTCAATTCTCAATCCTCAATCCTCAAGCCTCAATCTTCAATCCTCAATCCTCAATCCTCAGTCATCAAGCCTCAATCTTCAATACTCAATCGTCAATCCGCAGTACTCAATCCTCAATCCTCAATCCTCGTTCCTCAAACCTCAATCCTCAACCCCCAGCCACCATCCTCAATCCTCAATCCTCGTTCCTCAATCCTTAATCCTCAATCCTCAATCCTCAATAGTAAATCTCCAATCCTAGATCCTCAATCCCCAATCCTCAATCCTTGATCCTCAATCTTCAATCCTCCATCCTCAATTCTCGATCCTCAATCCTCAGTCCTCGGTCCTCAAACCTCAACCCTCAACCCTCAGCCCTCATCCTCAATCCTCAATCCTAAATCCTCAATCATCAATCTTCAATCCTCAATACTCAGTCTTCAATCCTCAATCCTCAATCCTCAATCCTCAATCCTCAATCCTCAATCCTCAATCATAAATCCTCAATCTTCAATACTCAGTCCTCAAACCTCGATCCTCAATCCTCAATACTCAATCTTCAATCCTCAATCCTCAATCCTCAATCCTCAATCCTCAATCCTCAGTCATCAATCCTCAATCCTCAATACTCAATCGTCAATACTCAATCGTCAATCCTCAGTCCTCAATTCTCAATCCTCAATCCCCGTTCATCAAACCTCAATCCTCAACCCTCAGTCCTCATCCTCCATTCTCAATCCTCAATCCTCAAACCTCAATCTTCAATCCTTAATACTCAATCCTCAATCCTCAATACTCAACCATCAATCCTCAATTCTCAATACTCAATAGAATATCCTGAATTCTCAGTATTCAGTACTCAAACCTCAATCCTCAAACCTCAGCCCTCATCCTCCATCCTCAATCCTCAATCCGCAATCCTCAATCTTCAATCCTCAATACTCAATCTTCAATCTTCAATCCTCAACCCTCAATCCTCAAGCCTCGATCCTCAATCCTCAGTCATCAATCCTCAATCTTCAATACTCAATCGTCAATCCGCAGTCCTCAATCCTCAATCCTCGTATCTCAAACCTCAATCCTCAACCCTCAGCCATCATCCTCAATCCTCAATCCTCGTTCCTCAATCCTCAATCCTCAATCCGCAATCCTCAATCCTCAGTCATCAATCCTCAATCCTCAATACTCAATCGTCAATCCTCAGTCCTCAATTCTCAATCCTCAATCCTCGTTCCTCAAACCTCAATCCTCAATCCTCAAACCTCAATCTTCAATCCTCAATACTCAACCTTCGATTCTCAATTCTCAATCCTCAATCCTCAATCCCCTATCCTCAATCTTCAATCCTCAATCCTCAGTCTTCAATCCTCAATCCTCAATTCTCAACCCTCAAATCTCGTTCCTCAATCCTCAATCCTCAACCCTCAGTCCGCATCCTCAATTCTCAATGCTCAATCCTCAAACCTCAATCTTCAATCCTCAATACTCAATCCTCAATCTTCAACACTCAATTCTCAATCCTCAATCCTCAACCCTCAATCTTCAATCATCAATACTCAATCCTCAATCCTCAATACTCAATCTTCAATCCTCAATACTCAATCGTCAATATTCAACACACAACCATCAACCATCAATTCTCAATACTCAACCATCAATCCTCAATTCTCAATACTCAATAGAATATCCCGAATACTCATGATTCAATACTCAATCCACAATATTCAATAATCAAATCTCGATCCTCAAACATCAATTCTCAACACTCAAGCCTCAACACTCAGTCCTCAATCGTCAATCCTCAATCCACAATCCTCAATCTTCAATACTCCATACTCAATCTTCAATACTCAATCCTCAATCATCAATCCTCAATACTGAATACTCAATCCTCAATTCTCAATCCTGAATCCTCAGTCCTCGGTCCTCAAACCTCAACCCTCAACCCTCAGCCCTCATCCTCGATCCTCAATCCTAAATCCTCAATCATCAACCTTCAATCCTCAATACTCAGTCTTCAATCCTCAATCCTCAATCCTCAATCCTCAATCCTCATTCCTCAATCATCAATCCTCAATCTTCAATACTCAATCCGCAATCCTCGATCCTCAATCCTCAATACTCAATCTTCAATCCTCAATTCTCAATCCTCAAACCTCAATCCTCAATCCTCAGTCATCGATCCTCAATCCTCAATACTCAAGTGTCAATACTCAGTAGTCAATCCTCAGTCCTCAATTCTCAATCCTCAATCCTCGTTCCTCAATCCTCAATCCTCAACCCTCAGCCCTCATCCTCCATCCTCAATCCTCAATCCGCAATCCTCAATCTTCAATCCTCAATACTCAATCTTCAATCTTCAATCCTGAACCCTCAATCCTCAAGCCTCGATCCTCAATCCTCAGTCATCAATCCTCAATCTTCAATGCTCAATCGTCAATCCGCAGTCCTCAATCCTCAATCCTCGTACCTCAAACCTCAATCCTCAACCCTCAGCCATCATCCTCAATCCTCAATCCTCGTTCCTCAATCCTCAATCCTCAATCCGCAATCCTCAATCCTCAGTCATCAATCCTCAATCCTCAATACTCAATCGTCAATCCTCAGTCCTCAATTCTCAATCCCCAATCCTCGTTTCTCAAACCTCATTCCGCAACCCTCAGTCCTCATTCTCAATTCTGAATCCTCAATCCTCAAACCTCAATCTTCAATCCTCAATACTGAATCCTCAATCCTCAATACTCAACCATCAATCCTCAATTCTCAATACTCAATAGAATATCCTGAATTCTCAGTATTCAATACTCAAACCTCAATCCTCAACCCTCAGCCCTCATCCTCCATACTCAATCCTCAATCCTCAAACCTCAATCTTCAATCCTCAATACTCAACCTTCGATTCTCAATCCTCAATCTTCGATCCTCAATCCTCAATACTCAATCTTCAATCCTCAACTCGCAATCCTCAAACCTCAATCCTCAATCCTCAGTCATCAATCCTCAATCTTCAATACTCAGGAGTCAATACTCAGTAGTCAATCCTCAGTCCTCAATTCTCAACCCTCAATCCTCGTTCCTCAATCCTCAATCCTCAACCCTCAGTCCTCATCCTCAATTCTCAATCCTCAATCCTCAAGCCTCAATCTTCAATCCTCAATCCTCAATCCTCAATACCCAGTCTTCAATCCTCAATCCTCAATCATCAATCCTCAATCCTCAATCCTCAATCATCAATCCTCAATCTTCAATACTCAATCCTCAATCCTCGAACCTCAATCCTCAATACTCAATCTTCAATCCTCAATCCTCAATCCTCAAACCTCTATCCTCAATCCTCAGTCGTCAATCCTCAATCCTCAATACTCAATCGTCAATACTCAATCGTCAATCGTCAGTCCTCAATTCTCAATCCTCAA
Source organism: Calliopsis andreniformis (assembly GCF_051401765.1). NCBI lineage: Eukaryota > Metazoa > Arthropoda > Insecta > Hymenoptera > Andrenidae > Calliopsis > Calliopsis andreniformis. The sequence goes on from NW_027480522.1 coordinate 1,587,031, forward strand.
TCCCCGTTCCTCAAACCTCAATCCTCAACCCTCAGTCCTCATCCTCCATTCTCAATCCTCAATCCTCAAACCTCAATCTTCAATCCTCAATACTCAATCCTCAATCCTCAATACTCAACCATCAATCCTCAATTCTCAATACTCAGTCATCAATCCTCAATCCTCAATACTCAAGAATCAATACTCAATTGTCAATCCTCAGTCCTCAATTCTCAACCCTCAATCCTCGTTCCTCAAACCTCAATCCTCAACCCTCAGTCCTCATCCTCTATTCTCAATCCTCAATCCTCAAACCTCAATTTTCAATCCTCAATCCTCAATCCTCAGTCATCAAGCCTCAATCTTCAATACTCAATCGTCAATCCGCAGTCCTCAATCCTCGATCCTCAATCCTCGTTCCTCAAACCTCAATCCTCAACCCTCAGCCATCATCCTCAATCCTCAATCCTCGTTCCTCAATCCTCAATCCTCAATCATCAACATTCAATCCTCAATATTCAATCTTCAATCCTCAATCCTCAATCCTCAATTGTCAATCCTCATTCTTCAATCCTCAATACCCAATCCTCAATCCTCAATCCTCAATCCTCCATCCTCAATTCTCAATCCTCAATCCTCAGTCCTCGGTCTTCAAACCTCAACCCTCAACCCTCAGCCCTCATCCTCAATCCTCAATCCTAAATCCTCAGTCATCAATCTTCAATCCTCAATACTCAGTCTTCAATCCTCAATCCTCAATCCTCAATCCTCAATCCTCAATCCTCAATCATCAACCCTCAATCTTCAATACTCAATCCTCAATCCTCGATCCTCAATCCTCAATACTCAATCTTCAATCCCCTATCCTCAATCCTCAAACCTCAATCCTCAATCCTCAGTCATCAATCCTCAATCCTCAATACTCAATCGTCAATACTCAATCGTCAATCCTCAGTCCTCAATTCTCAATCCTCAATCCTCGTTCCTCAAACCTCAATCCTCAACCCTCAGTCCTCATCCTCAATTCGCAATAGTCAATCTCCAATCCTAGATCCTCAATCCACAATCCTCAATCCTTAATCCTCAATCTTCAATCCTCAATCCTCAATTCTCAATCCTCAACTCTCAATCCTTAATCCTCAATCCTCAATCCCCAATCCTCAATCTTCAATCCTCAATCCTCAACACTCAATCGTCAATACTCAATCGTCAATCCTGAGTCCTCAATTCTCAATCCTCAATCCTCGTTCCTCAAACCTCAATCCTCAACCCTCAGTCCTCATCCTCAATTCTCAATCCTCAATCCTCAAACCTCAATCTTCAATCCTCAATACTCAATCCTCAATCCCCAATACTCAACCATCAATCCTCAATTCTGAATACTCAATAGAATACACTGAATTCTCAGTATTCAATACTCAAACCTCAATCCTCAACCCTCAGCCCACATCCTCCATCCTCAACACTCAATCCTCAATCCTCAATCTTCAATCCCCAATCCTCAATCTTCAATCCTCAATCCTCAATCCCCAATCCTCAATCCTCAACCCTCAATCCTCAATACTCAAGCCTCAATACTCAATCCTCAATCTTCAATCCCCAATCCTCAATCCTCAATCCTAAATCCTCAATCATCAGCCTTCAATCCTCAATACTCATTCTTCAATCCTCAATCCTCGATCCTCAATCCTCAATCCTCAATCCTCAATCATCAATTCTCAATCTTCAATACTCAATCCTCAATCCTCGATCATCAATCCTCAATACTCAATTTTCAATCCTCAATCCTCAATCCTCAATCATCAATTCTCAATCTTCAATACTCAATCCTCAATCCTCGATCCTCAATCCACAATACTCAATCTTCAATCCTCAATCCTCAATCCCCAAACCTCAATCCTCAATCCTCAGTCATCAATCCTCAATCCTCAATACTCAATCCTCAATACTCAATCCTGAATCCTCAATACTCAACCATCAATCCTCAATCCTCAATCCCCAATCCTCAATCCTCAATCCTCGTTCCTCACTCCTCAAACCTCAATCCTCAATCCTCCATCCTCAATTCTCAATCCTGAATCCTCAGTCCTCGGTCCTCAAACCTCAACCCTCAACCCTCAGCCCTCATCCTCGATCCTCAATCCTAAATCCTCAATCATCAACCTTCAATCCTCAATACTCAGTCTTCAATCCTCAATCCTCAATCCTCAATCCTCAATCCTCATTCCTCAATCATCAATCCTCAATCTTCAATACTCAATCCTCAATCCTCGATCCTCAATCCTCAATACTCAATCTTCAATCCTCAACTCCCAATCCTCAAACCTCAATCCTCAATCCTCAGTCATCAATCCTCAATCCTCAATACTCAAGAGTCAATACTCAGTAGTCAATCGTCAGTCCTCAATTCTCAATCCTCAATCCTCGTTCCTCAATCCTCAATCCTCAACCCCCAGTCCTCATCCTCAATTCTCAATCCTCAATCCTCAAGCCTCAATCTTCAATCCTCAATCCTCAATCCTCAGTCATCAAGCCTCAATCTTCAATACTCAATCGTCAATCCGCAGTACTCAATCCTCAATCCTCAATCCTCGTTCCTCAAACCTCAATCCTCAACCCCCAGCCACCATCCACAATCCTCAATCCTCGTTCCTCAATCCTTAATCCTCAATCCTCAATCCTCAATAGTAAATCTCCAATCCTAGATCCTCAATCCCCAATTCTCAATCCTTAATCCTCAATCTTCAATCCTCCATCCGCAATTCTCGATCCTCAATCCTCAGTCCTCGGTCCTCAAACCTCAACCCTCAACCCTCAGCCATCATCCTCAATCCTCAATCCTAAATCCTCAATCATCAATCTTCAATCCTCAATACTCAGTCTTCAATCCTCAATCCTCAATCCTCAATCCTCAATCCTCAATCCTCAATCCTCAATCATAATTCCTCAATCTTCAATACTCAGTCCTCAAACCTCGATCCTCAATCCTCAATACTCAATCTTCAATCCTCAATCCTCAATCCTCAATCCTCAATCCTCAATCCTCAGTCATCAATCCTCAATCTTCAATACTCAATCGTCAATCGGCAGTCCTCAATCCTCAATCCTCGTACCTCAAACCTCAATCCTCAACCCTCAGCCATCATCCTCAATCCTCAATCCTCGTTCCTCAATCCTCAATCCTCAATCCGCAATCCTCAATCCTCAGTCATCAATCCTCAATCCTCAATACTCAATCGTCAATCCTCAGTCCTCAATTCTCAATCCCCAATCCTCGTTTCTCAAACCTCAATCCTCAACCCTCAGTCCTCATCCTCAATTCTGAATCCTCAATCCTCAAACCTCAATCTTCAATCCTCAATACTGAATCCTCAATCCTCAATACTCAACCATCAATCCTCAATTCTCAATACTCAATAGAATATCCTGAATTCTCAGTATTCAATACTCAAACCTCAATCCTCAACCACCAGCCCTCATCCTCCATCTTCAATCCTCAATCCTCAAACCTCAATCTTCAATCCTCAATACTCAATCTTCAATCCTCAATCCTCAATCATCAATCCTCAATCCTCAATCCTCAGTCATCAAGCCTCAATCTTCAATACTCAATCGTCAACTCGCAGTCCTCAATCCTCAATACTCAATCCTCGTTCCTCAAACCTCAATCCTCAACCCTCAGCCATCATCCTCAATCCTCAATCCTCGTTCCTCAATCCTCAATCCTCAATCCTCAATCCTCAATAGTCAATATCCAATCCTAGATCCTCAATCCCCAATCCTCAATCCTTAATCCTCAATCTTCAATCCTCAATCCTCAATTCTCAATCCTCAACACTCAATCCTCAATCCTCAATCCACAATCGCCAATCCTCAATCTTCAATCCTCAATCCTCAATCCTCAAGCCTCAATCCTCAATCCTCAATCTTCAATCCTGAATACTCAATCTTCAATCCTCAATACTCAATCTTCAATCCTCAACACTCAAACCTCAATCCACAATCCTCAATCCTCAATCATCAAAGTTCAATCCTCAATACTCAATCTTCAATCCTCAATCCTCAATCCTCAATTGTCAATCCTCATTCTTCAATCCTCAATACCCAATCCTCAATCCTCAATCCTCAACCCTCCATCCTCAATTCTCAATCTTCAATCCTCAGTCCTCGGTCCTCAAACCTCAACCCTCAACCCTCAGCCCTCATCCTCAATCCTCAATCCTAAATCCTCAATCATCAATCTTCAATCCTCAATACTCAGTCTTCAATCCTCAATCCTCAATCCTCAATCCTCAATCCTCAATCCTCAATCATCAATCCTCAATCTTCAGTACTCAATTCTCAATCCTCGATCCTCAATCCTCAATACTCAATCTTCAATCCTCAATCCTCAATCCTCAAACCTCAATCCTCAATCCTCAGTCATCAATCCTCAATCCTCAATACTCAAGAGTCAATACTCAATCGTCAATCCTCAGTCCTCAATTCTCAATCCTCAATCCTCGTTCCTCAAACCTCAAGCCTCAAACCTCAGTCCTCATCCTCAATTCTCAATCCTCAATCGTCAAGCCTCAATCTTCAATCCTCAATCCTCAATCCTCAGTCATCAAGCCTCAATCTTCAATACTCAATCGTCAATCCGCAGTCCTCAATCCTCAATCCTCAATCCTCGTTCCTCAAACCTCAATCCTCAACCCCCAGCCATCATCCTCAATCCTCAATCTTCGTTCCTCAATCCTTAATCCTCAATCCTCAATCCTCAATAGTCAATCTCCAATCCTAGATCCTCAATCCTCAATCCTCAATCCTTAATCCTCAATCTTCAATCCTCAATCCTCAATTCTCAATCCTCAATCCTCAGTCCTCGGTCCTCAAACCTCAACCCTCAACCCTCAGCCCTCATCCTCAATCCTCAATCCTAAATCGTCAATCATCAATCTTCAATCCTCAATACTCAGTCTTCAATCCTCAATCCTCAATCATCAATCCTCAATCCTCAATCCTCAATCATCAATCCTCAATCTTCAATACTCAATCCTCAATCCTCGAACCTCAATCCTCAATACTCAATCTTCAATCCTCAATCCTCAATCCTCAAACCTCTATCCTCAATCCTCAGTCATCAATCCTCAATCCTCAATACTCAATCGTCAATACTCAATCGTCAATCCTCAGTCCTCAATTCTCAATCCTCAATCCCCGTTCCTCAAACCTCAATCCTCAACCCTCAGTCCTCATCCTCCATTCTCAATCCTCAATCCTCAAACCTCAATCTTCAATCCTCAATACTCAATCCTCAATCCTCAATACTCAACCATCAATCCTCAATTCTCAATACTCAATAGAATATCCTGAATTCTCAGTATTCAATACTCAAACCTCAATCCTCAACCCTCAGCCCTCATCCTCCATCCTCAATCCTCAATCCGCAATCCTCAATCTTCAATCCTCAATACTCAATCTTCAATCTTCAATGCTCAACCCTCAATCCTCAAGCCTCGATCCTCAATCCTCAGTCATCAATCCTCAATCCTCAATACTCAAGAGTCAATACTCAGTAGTCAATCCTCAGTCCTCAATTCTCAATCCTCAATCCTCGTTCCTCAATCCTCAATGCTCAACCCTCAGCCCTCATCCTCAATCCTCAATCCTAAATCCTCAATCATCAATCTTCAATCCTCAATACTCAGTCTTCACTCCTCAATCCTCAATCCTCAATCCTCAATCCTCAATCCTCAATCCTCAATCATAAATCCTCAATCTTCAATACTCAGTCCTCAAACCTCGATCCTCAATCCTCAATACTCAATCTTCAATCCTCAATCCTCAATCCTCAATCCTCAATCCTCAATCCTCAGTCATCAATCCTCAATCTTCAATACTCAATCGTCAATCGGCAGTCCTCAATCCTCAATCCTCGTACCTCAAACCTCAATCCTCAACCCTCAGCCATCATCGTCAATCTTCAATCCTCGTTCCTCAATCCTCAATCCTCAATCCGCAATCCTCAATCCTCAGTCATCAATCCTCAATCCTCAATACTCAATCGTCAATCCTCAGTCCTCAATTCTCAATCCCCAATCCTCGTTTCTCAAACCTCAATCCTCAACCCTCAGTCCTCATCCTCAATTCTGAATCCTCAATCCTCAAACCTCAATCTTCAATCCTCAATACTGAATCCTCAATCCTCAATACTCAACCATCAATCCTCAATTCTCAATACTCAATAGAATATCCTGAATTCTCAGTATTCAATACTCAAACCTCAATCCTCAACCACCAGCCCTCATCCTCCATCTTCAATCCTCAATCCTCAAACCTCAATCTTCAATCCTCAATACTCAATCTTCAATCCTCAATCCTCAATCATCAATCCTCAATCCTCAATCCTCAGTCATCAAGCCTCAATCTTCAATACTCAATCGTCAACTCGCAGTCCTCAATCCTCAATACTCAATCCTCGTTCCTCAAACCTCAATCCTCAACCCTCAGCCATCATCCTCAATCCTCAATCCTCGTTCCTCAATCCTCAATCCTCAAACCTCAATCTTCAATCCTCAATACTGAATCCTCAATCCTCAATACTCAACCATCAATCCTCAATTCTCAATACTCAATAGAATATCCTGAATTCTCAGTATTCAATACTCAAACCTCAATCCTCAACCCTCAGCCCTCATCCTCCATACTCAATCCTCAATCCTCAAACCTCAATCTTCAATCCTCAATACTCAACCTTCGATTCTCAATCCTCAATCCTCAATCCTCAAGCCTCAATCCTCAATCCACAATCCTCAATCCTCAATCATCAACATTCAATCCTCAATACTCAATATTCAATCCTCAATCCTCAATCCTCAATTGTCAATCCTCATTCTTCAATCCTCAATACCCAATCCTCAATCCTCAATCCTCAATCCTCCATCCTCAATTCTCAATCCTCAATCCTCAGTCCTCGGTCCTCAAACCTCAACCCTCAACCCTCAGCCCTCATCCTCAATCCTCAATCCTAAATCCTCAATCATCAATCTTCAATCCTCAATACTCAGTCTTCAATCCTCAATCCTCAATCCTCAATCCTCAATCCTCAATCCTCAATCATCAATCCTCAATCTTCAATACTCAATCCTCAATCCTCGATCCTCAATCCTCAATACTCAATCTTCAATCCTCAACCCACAACCCTCAATCCTCAATCTTCAATCATCAATACTCAATCTTCAATCCTCAATACTCAATCTTCAATCCTCAATACTCAATCCTCAATATTCAACACACAACCATCAACCATCAATTCTCAATACTCAACCATCAATCCTCAATTCTCAATACTCAATAAAATATCCCGAATTCTCATGATTCAATACTCAATCCACAATATTCAATAATCAAATCTCGATCCTCAAACATTAATTCTCAACACTCAAGCCTCAACACTCAGTCCTCAATCATCAATCCTCAATCCTCAATCCTCAATCTTCAATCCTCCATACTCAATCTTCAATCCTCAATCCTCAATCATCAATCCTCAATCCTCATTCCTCTGTCATCAAGCCTCAATCTTCAATACTCAATCGTCAATCCGCAGTCCTCAATCCTCAATCCTCAATCCTCGTTCCTCAAACCTCAATCCTCAACCCTCAGCCATCATCCTCAATCCTCAATCCTCGTTCCTCAATCCTCAATCCTCAATCCTCAATCCTCAATCCCCAATCCTCAATCTTCAATCCTCAATCGTCAAGCCTCAATCTTCAATCCTCAATCCTCAATCCTCAGTCATCAAGCCTCAATCTTCAATACTCAATCGTCAATCCGCAGTCCTCAATCCTCAATCCTCAATCCTCGTTCCTCAAACATCAATCCTCAACCCCCAGCCATCATCCTCAATCCTCAATCTTCGTTCCTCAATCCTTAATCCTCAATCCTCAATCCTCAATAGTCAATCTCCAATCCTAGATCCTCAATCCTCAATCCTCAATCCTTAATCCTCAATCTTCAATCCTCAATCCTCAATTCTCAATCCTCATCCCTCAGTCCTCGGTCCTCAAACCTCAACCCTCAACCCTCAGCCCTCATCCTCAATCCTCAATCCTAAATCCTCAATCATCAAACTTCAATCCTCAATACTCAGTCTTCAATTCTCAATCCTCAATCCTCAATCCTCAATCCTCAATCCTCAATCATCAATCCTCAGTCTTCAATACTCAATCCTCAATCCTCGATCCTCAATCCTCAATACTCAATCTTCAATCCTCAATCCTGAATCCTCAAACCTCAATCCTCAATCCTCAGTCATCAATCCTCAATCCTCAATACTCAAGAGTCAATACTCAATCGTCAATCCTCAGTCCTCAATTCTCAATCCTCAATCCCCGTTCCTCAAACCTCAATCCTCAACCCTCAGTCCTCAACCTCCATTCTCAATCCTCAATCCTCAAACCTCAATCTTCAATCCTCAATACTCAATCCTCAATCCTCAATACTCAACCATCAATCCTCAATTCTCAATACTCAATAGAATATCCTGAATTCTCAGTATTCAATACTCAAACCTCAATCCTCAAACCTCAGCCCTCATCCTCCATCCTCAATCCTCAATCCGCAATCCTCAATCTTCAATCCTCAATACTCAATCTTCAATCTTCAATCCTCAACCCTCAATCCTCAAGCCTCGATCCTCAATCCTCAGTCATCAATCCTCAATCTTCAATACTCAATCGTCAATCCGCAGTCCTCAATCCTCAATCCTCGTATCTCAAACCTCAATCCTCAACCCTCAGCCATCATCCTCAATCCTCAATCCTCGTTCCTCAATCCTCAATCCTCAATCCGCAATCCTCAATCCTCAGTCATCAATCCTCAATCCTCAATACTCAATCGTCAATCCTCAGTCCTCAATTCTCAATCCCCAATCCTCGTTTCTCAAACCTCATTCCGCAACCCTCAGTCCTCATTCTCAATTCTGAATCCTCAATCCTCAAACCTCAATCTTCAATCCTCAATACTGAATCCTCAATCCTCAATACTCAACCATCAATCCTCAATTCTCAATACTCAATAGAATATCCTGAATTCTCAGTATTCAATACTCAAACCTCAATCCTCAACCCTCAGCCCTCATCCTCCATACTCAATCCTCAATCCTCAAACCTCAATCTTCAATCCTCAATACTCAACCTTCGATTCTCAATTCTCAATACTCAATCCTCAATCCCCAATCCTCAATCTTCAATCCTCAATCCTCAATCCTCAATTCTCAATCCTCAAACCTCGTTCCTCAAACCTCAATCCTCAACCCTCAGTCCGCATACTCAATTCTCAATTCTCAATCCTCAAACCACAATCTTCAATCCTCAATACTCAATCCTCAATCTTCAACACTCAATCCTCAATCCTCAATCCTCAATCCTCAATCATCAATCCTCAATCTTCGATACTCAATCCTCAATCCTCAATCCTCAATCCTCAATACTCAACCATCAATCCTCAATTCCAAATACTCAATAGAATATCCTGAATTCTCAGTATTCAATACTCAAACCTCAATCCTCAACCACCAGCCCTCATCCTCCATCTTCAATCCTCAATCCTCAATCCTCAATCCTCGATACTCAATCCTCAATAGTCAATCCTCAATCGTCAACCATCAATCCCCAATCCTGAATCATCAATCTTGAATCCTCAACCCTCAATCCTCAATCCTCAATCATCAATCCTTAATACTCAATCTTCAATCCTCAATTCTCAATCCTCAATCCTCAATCCTCAATCCTCAATCCTCAATCCTCAATCTTCAATCCTCTTCCGTCAGTCCTCGTCCTCAATCCTCAACCCACAATCCTCAATCCTCAATCTTCAATCATCAATACTCAATCTTCAATCCTCAATACTCAATCTTCAATCCTCAATACTCAATCCTCAATATTCAACACACAACCATCAACCATCAATTCTCAATACTCAACCATCAATCCTCAATTCTCAATACTCAATAAAATATCCCGAATTCTCATGATTCAATACTCAATCCACAATATTCAATAATCAAATCTCGATCCTCAAACATTAATTCTCAACACTCAAGCCTCAACACTCAGTCCTCAATCATCAACCCTCAATCCTCAATCCTCAATCTTCAATCCTCCATACTCAATCTTCAATCCTCAATCCTCAATCATCAATCCTCAATCCTCAATCCTCTGTCATCAAGCCTCAATCTTCAATACTCAATCGTCAATCCGCAGTCCTCAATCCTCAATCCTCAATCCTCGTTCCTCAAACCTCAATCCTCAACCCTCAGCCATCATCCTCAATCCTCAATCCTCGTTCCTCAATCCTCAATCCTCAATCCTCAATCCTCAATCCCCAATCCTCAATCTTCAATCCTCAATCCTCAATCCTCAAGCCTCAATCCTGAATCCTCAATCTTCAATCCTGAATACTCAAGCTTCAATCCTCAATACTCAATATTCAATCCTTAACCCTCAATCCTCAATCCACAATCCTCAATCCTCAATCATCAACATTCAATCCTCAATACTCAATCTTCAATCCTCAATCCTCAATCCTCAATTGTCAATCCTCATTCTTCAATCCTCAATACCCAATCCTCAATCCTCAATCCTCAATCCTCCATCCTCAATTCTCAATCCTCAATCCTCAGTCCTCGGTCCTCAAACCTCAACCCTCAACCCTCAGCCCTCATCCTCAATCCTCAATCCTAAATCCTCAATCATCAATCTTCAATCCTCAATACTCAGTCTTCAATCCTCAATCCTCAATCCTCAATCCTCAATCCTCAATCCTCAATCATCAATCCTCAATCTTCAATACTCAATCCTCAATCCTCGATCCTCAATCCTCAATACTCAATCTTCAATCCTCAACCCACAATCCTCAATCCTCAATCTTCAATCATCAATACTCAATCTTCAATCCTCAATACTCAATCTTCAATCCTCAATACTCAATCCTCAATATTCAACACACAACCATCAACCATCAATTCTCAATACTCAACCATCAATCCTCAATTCTCAATACTCAATAAAATATCCCGAATTCTCATGATTCAATACTCAATCCACAATATTCAATAATCAAATCTCGATCCTCAAACATTAATTCTCAACACTCAAGCCTCAACACTCAGTCCTCAATCATCAATCCTCAATCCTCAATCCTCAATCTTCAATCCTCCATACTCAATCTTCAATCCTCAATCCTCAATCATCAATCCTCAATCCTCAATCCTCTGTCATCAAGCCTCAATCTTCAATACTCAATCGTCAATCCGCAGTCCTCAATCCTCAATCCTCAATCCTCGTTCCTCAAACCTCAATCCTCAACCCTCAGCCATCATCCTCAATCCTCAATCCTCGTTCCTCAATCCTCAATCCTCAATCCTCAATCCTCAATCCCCAATCCTCAATCTTCAATCCTCAATCCTCAATCCTCAAGCCTCAATCCTGAATCCTCAATCTTCAATCCTGAATACTCAAGCTTCAATCCTCAATACTCAATATTCAATCCTCAACCCTCAATCCTCAATCCACAATCCTCAATCCTCAATCATCAACATTCAATCCTCAATACTCAATCTTCAATCCTTAATCCTCAATCCTCAATTGTCAATCCTCATTCTTCAATCCTCAATACCCAATCCTCAATCCTCAATCCTCAATCCTCCATCCTCAATTCTCAATCCTCAATCCTCAGTCCTCGGTCCTCAAACCTCAACCCTCAACCCTCAGCCCTCATCCTCAATCCTCAATCCTAAATCCTCAATCATCAATCTTCAATCCTCAATACTCAGTCTTCAATCCTCAATCCTCAATCCTCAATCCTCAATCCTCAATCCTCAATCATCAATCCTCAATCTTCAATACTCAATCCTCAATCCTCGATCCTCAATCCTCAATACTCAATCTTCAATCCTCAATCCTCAGTCCTCAAACCTCAATCCTCAATCCTCAGTCATCAATTCTCAATCCTCAATACTCAAGAATCAATACTCAATTGTCAATCCTCAGTCCTCAATTCTCAATCCTCAATCCTCGTTCCTCAAACCTCAATCCTCAACCCTCAGTCTTCATCCTCAATTCTCAATCCTCAATCCTCAAACCTCAATTTTCAATCCTCAATCCTCAATCCTCAGTCATCAATCTTCAATCCTCAATACTCAGTCTTCAATCCTCAATCCTCAATCCTCAATCCTCAATCCTCAATCCTCAATCCTCAATCATCAACCCTCAATCTTCAATACTCAATCCTCAATCCTCGATCCTCAATCCTCAATACTCAATCTTCAATCCCCAATCCTCAATCCTCAAACCTCAATCCTCAATCCTCAGCCATCAACCCTCAATCCTCAATACTCAATCGTCAATACTCAATCGTCAATCCTCAGTCCTCAATTCTCAATCCTCAATCCTCGTTCCTCAAACCTCAATCCTCAACCCTCAGTCCTCATCCTCAATTCGCAATAGTCAATCTCCAATCCTAGATCCTCAATCCACAATCCTCAATCCTTAATCCTCAATCTTCAATCCTCAATCCTCAATTCTCAATACTCAACTCTCAATCCTTAATCCTCAATCCTCAATCCCCAATCCTCAATCTTCAATCCTCAATCCTCAACACTCAATCGTCAATACTCAATCGTCAATCCTGAGTCCTCAATTCTCAATCCTCAATCCTCGTTCCTCAAACCTCAATCCTCAACCCTCAGTCCTCATCCTCAATTCTCAATCCTCAATCCTCAAACCTCAATCTTCAATCCTCAATACTCAATCCTCAATCCCCAATACTCAACCATCAATCCTCAATTCTCAATACTCAATAGAATATCCTGAATTCTCAGTATTCAATACTCAAACCTCAATCCTCAACCCTCAGCCCACATCCTCCATCCTCAACACTCAATCCTCAATCCTCAATCTTCAATCCCCAATCCTCAATCTTCAATCCTCAATCCTCAATCCCCAATCCTCAATCTTCAATCCTCAATCCTCAACACTCAAGCCTCAATACTCAATCCTCAATCTTCAATCCCCAATCCTCAATCCTCAATCCTAAATCCTCAATCATCAGCCTTCAATCCTCAATACTCAGTCTTCAATCCTCAATCCTCGATCCTCAATCCTCAATCCTCAATCCTCAATCATCAATTCTCAATCTTCAATACTCAATCCTCAATCCTCGATCCTCAATCCTCAATACTCAATTTTCAATCCTCAATCCTCAATCCTCAATCATCAATTCTCAATCTTCAATACTCAATCCTCAATCCTCGATCCTCAATCCACAATACTCAATCTTCAATCCTCAATCCTCAATCCTCAAACCTCAATCCTCAATCCTCAGTCATCAATCCTCAATCCTCAATACTCAATCGTCAATACTCAATCGTCAATCCTCAGTCCTCAATTCTCAATCCTCAATCCTCGTTCCTCAAACCTCAATCCTCAACCCTCACCTATCATCCTCAATCCTCAATCCTCGTTCCTCAATCCTCAATCCTCAATCCTCAATCCTCAATCCTCAATAGTCAATCTCCAATCCTAGATCCTCAATCCCCAATCCGCAATCCTTAATCCTCCATCTTCAATCCTCAATCCTCAATTCTCAATCCTCAATACTCAATCCTCAATCCTCAATCCTCAATCCCCAATCCTCAGTCCTCAATCCTCGTTCTTCACTCCTCAAACCTCAGTCCTCAATCCTCAATCCTCAATAGTCAATCTCCAATCCTAGATCCTCAATCCCCAATCCTCAATCCTTAATCCTCAACCTTCAATCCTCAATCCTCAATCCTCAATCCTAAATCCTCAATACTCAATATTCAATCCTCAACCCTCAATCCTCAATCCACAATCATCAATCCTCAATCGTCAACCTTCAATACTCAATACTCTATCCTCAATCCTCAATCCTCAATCCTGAATCGTCAATCCTCACTCTTCAATCCTCAACACCCAATCGTCAATCCTCAATCCTCAATACTCAATCCTCAATACTCAATGTTGAATCCTCAATCCTCAATCCTCAATCCGCAATTCTCAAACATCAACCCTCAATCCTCAATCCACAATCCTCAATCCTCAATCATCAACCTTCAATCCTCAATACTCTATCTTCAATCCTCAATCCTCAATCCTGAATCGTCAATCCTCATTCTTCAATCCTCAATACCCAATCGTCAATCCTCAATCCTCAATCCTCAAACCTCAATACTCAATCTTCAATCCTCTATCCTCAATCCTCAATACTCAACCATCAATCCTCAATTCTCAATACTCAATAGAATATCCTGAATTCTCAGTATTCAATACTCATACCTCAATCCTCAACCCTCAGCCCTCATCCTCCATCCTCAATCCTCAATGCTCAATCCTCAATCTTCAATCCTCAATACTCAATCTTCAATCTTCAATCCTCAACCCTCAATCCTCAATCCTCAATCCCCAATCCTCAATCCTCAATCCTCGTTCCTCACTCCTCAAACCTCAATCCTCAATCCTCAATCCTCAATAGTCAATCTCCAATCCTAGATCCTCAATCCCCAATCCTCAATCCTTAATCCTCAACCTTCAATCCTCAATCCTCAATCCTCAATCCTAAATCCTCAATCATCAATCTTCAATCCTCAATACTCAGCCTTCAATCCTCAATCCTCAATCCTCAATCATCAATTCTCAATCTTCAATACTCAATCCTCAATCCTCAATCCTCAATCCTCAATACTCAATCTTCAATCCTCAATCCTCAACCCTCAAACCTCAATCCTCAATCCTCAGTCATCAATCCTCAATCCTCAATACTCAATCGTCAATACTCAATCGTCAATCCTCAGTCCTCAATTCTCAATCCTCAATCCTCGTTCCTCAAACCTCAATCCTCAACCCTCACCTATCATCCTCAATCCTCAATCCTCGTTCCTCAATCCTCAATCCTCAATCCTCAATCCTCAATCCTCAATAGTCAATCTCCAATCCTAGATCCGCAATCCCCAATCCGCAATCCTTAATCCTCCATCTTCAATCCTCAATCCTCAATTCTCAATCCTCAATACTCAATCCTCAATCCTCAATCCTCAATCCCCAATCCTCAATCCTCAATCCTCGTTCTTCACTCCTCAAACCTCAGTCCTCAATCCTCAATCCTCAATAGTCAATCTCCAATCCTAGATCCTCAATCCCCAATCCTCAATCCTTAATCCTCAACCTTCAATCCTCAATCCTCAATTCTCAATCCTCAATACTCAATCCTCAATCCTCAATCCTCAAACCCCAATCCTCAATCTTCAACCCTCGATCCTCAATCCTCAAGCCTCAATACTCAATCCTCAATCTTCAATCCCCAATCCTCAATCTTCAATCCTCAATCCTCAATCCCCAATCCTCAATCTTCAATCCTCAATCCTCAACACTCAAGCCTCAATACTCAATCCTCAATCTTCAATCCCCAATCCTCAATCCTCAATCCTAAATCCTCAATCCCCAATCCTCAGTCCTCAATCCTCGTTCTTCACTCCTCAAACCTCAGTCCTCAATCCTCAATCCTCAATAGTCAATCTCCAATCCTAGATCCTCAATCCCCAATCCTCAATCCTTAATCCTCAACCTTCAATCCTCAATCCTCAATCCTCAATCCTAAATCCTCAATACTCAATATTCAATCCTCAACCCTCAGCCCACATCCTCCATCCTCAACACTCAATCCTCAATCCTCAATCTTCAATCCCCAATCCTCAATCTTCAATCCTCAATCCTCAATCCCCAATCCTCAATCTTCAATCCTCAATCCTCAACACTCAAGCCTCAATACTCAATCCTCAATCTTCAATCCCCAATCCTCAATCTTCAATCCTCAATACTCAATCTTCAATCTTCAATCCTCAACCCTCAATCCTCAATCCTCAATCCCCAATCCTCAATCCTCAATCCTCGTTCCTCACTCCTCAAACCTCAATCCTCAATCCTCAATCCTCAATAGTCAATCTCCAATCCTAGATCCTCAATCCCCAATCCTCAATCCTTAATCCTCAACCTTCAATCCTCAATCCTCAATCCTCAATCCTAAATCCTCAATCATCAATCTTCAATCCTCAATACTCAGCCTTCAATCCTCAATCCTCAATCCTCAATCATCAATTCTCAATCTTCAATACTCAATCCTCAATCCTCAATCCTCAATCCTCAATACTCAATCTTCAATCCTCAATCCTCAACCCTCAAACCTCAATCCTCAATCCTCAGTCATCAATCCTCAATCCTCAATACTCAATCGTCAATACTCAATCGTCAATCCTCAGTCCTCAATTCTCAATCCTCAATCCTCGTTCCTCAAACCTCAATCCTCAACCCTCACCTATCATCCTCAATCCTCAATCCTCGTTCCTCAATCCTCAATCCTCAATCCTCAATCCTCAATCCTCAATAGTCAATCTCCAATCCTAGATCCTCAATCCCCAATCCTCAATCCTTAATCCTCAATCTTCAATCCTCAATCCTCAATTCTCAATCCTCAATACTCAATCCTCAATCCTCAATCCTCAATCCCCAATCCTCAATCCTCAATCCTCGTTCTTCACTCCTCAAACCTCAGTCCTCAATCCTCAATCCTCAATAGTCAATCTCCAATCCTAGATCCTCAATCCCCAATCCTCAATCCTTAATCCTCAACCTTCAATCCTCAATCCTCAATTCTCAATCCTCAATACTCAATCCTCAATCCTCAATCCTCAAACCCCAATCCTCAATCTTCAACCCTCGATCCTCAATCCTCAAGCCTCAATACTCAATCCTCAATCTTCAATCCTGAATACTCAATCTTCAATCCTCAATACTCAGTCTTCAATCCTCAATCCTCAATCCTCAATCTTCAATCCTGAACACTCAATCTTCAATCCTCAATACTCAATATTCAATCCTCAACCCTCAATCCTCAATCCACAATCCTCAATCCTCAATCGTCAACCTTCAATACTCAATACTCTATCCTCAATCCTCAATCCTCAATCCTGAATCGTCAATCCTCACTCATCAATCCTCAATACCCAATCGTCAATCCTCAATCCTCAATACTCAATCCTCAACACTCAATGTTGAATCCTCAATCCTCAATCCTCAATCCGCAATTCTCAAACATCAACCCTCAATCCTCAATCCACAATCCTCAATCCTCAATCATCAACCTTCAATCCTCAATACTCTATCTTCAATCCTCAATCCTCAATCCTGAATCGTCAATCCTCATTCTTCAATCCTCAATACCCAGTCGTCAATCCTCAATCCTCAATCCTCAATCCTCAATACTCAATCTTCAATCCTCAATCCTCAATCCTCAATACTCAACCATCAATCCTCAATTCTCAATACTCAATAGAATATCCTGAATTCTCAGTATTCAATACTCAAACCTCAATACTCAATCTTCACTCCTCAATCCTCAATCCTCAATCCTCAATCATCTGTTATGAATACTCAATCTTCATAACTCAATCCTCAATCCTCAATCATCAATCCTCAGTCCTCAATCCTCAATCGTCATTCCTCAAACCTCAATCCTCAACCCTCAGTCCTCATCCTCAATTCTCAATTCTCAATCCTCAAACCTCAATCCTCAATCCTCAATCCCCAATCCTCAATCCTCAATTCTCAATCCTCAATCCCCAAGCCTCAATCCTCAATCCTCAATCTTCAATCCTGAATACTCAATCTTCAACCCTCAATACTCA
The DNA here is from genome assembly GCF_051401765.1 of Calliopsis andreniformis. NCBI lineage: Eukaryota > Metazoa > Arthropoda > Insecta > Hymenoptera > Andrenidae > Calliopsis > Calliopsis andreniformis. Next base: position 1,604,750 of record NW_027480522.1, read on the forward strand.
ATCTTCAATCCTCAACCCTCAATCCTCAATCCACAATCCTCAATCCTCATTCTTCAATCCTCAATACCCAATCCTCAATCGTCAATCCTCAATCCTCCATCCTCAATTCTCAATCCTCAATCCCCAACCTTCGTTCCTCAAACCTCAATCCTCAACCCTCAGCCCGCATCCTCAATTCTCAATTCTCAATCCTCAAACCTCAATCTTCAATCCTCAATACTCAATCCTCAATCTCCAACACTCAATCCTGAATACTCAATCCTCAATCCTCAATCCTCAATCATCAAACCTCAACCTTCGATACTCAATCCTCAATCCTCAATCCTCAATCCTCACTCCTTATCCTCAATTCTCAATTCTCAATCCTCAATCCTCAATTCTCAATCATCAATCCTCAATAATCAATCTCCAATCCTATATCCTCAATCCCCTATCCTCAATCGTTAATCCTGAATCTTCAAACCTCAATCCACAGTCCTCAATCCTCAATACTCAATCTTCAATCCTCAATCCTCAATTCTCAATCCTCAATACTCAATCCTCAATAGTCAATCCTCAATCGTCAACCCTCAATCCCCAATCCTGAATCTTTAATCCTCAATCCTCAACCCTCAATCCTCAATCCTCAATCTTCAATCCTTAATACTCAATCTTCAATCCTCAATTCTCAATCCTCAATCCTCAATCCTCAATCCTCAATCCTCAATCTTCAATCCTCTACCGTCAGTCCTCGTCCTCAATCCTCAACCCTCAATCCTCAATCCTCAATCTTCAATCATCAATACTCAATTTTCAATCGTCAATTCTCAATCCTCAATCCTCAATCCTCAATCCTCAATATTCAACACACAACCATCAACCATCAATTCTCAATACTCAACCATCAATCCTCAATTCTTAATACTCAATAGAATATCCTGAATTCTCATGATTCAATAGTCAATCCACAATATTCAATAATCAAATCTCGAACCTCAAACATCAATTCTCAACACTCAATCCTCAACACTCGGTCCTCTCTCTTCAATCCTCCATCCTCAATCCTCTATCCTCAAGCGTCAATCCACAACCCTCAATCCTCAACCCTCAATCCTCTGTCCTCAAACCTCAATTCCGAATCCTCAATGCTGAATGCTCAATATTTTTCCCTCAGTCCGCAACAATCTATTGTCAATCCTCAATCCTCAATAGAATATCCTCAATTCACAGTTTTCAATACTCAATCCACAATCTTCAATCTTCAAATCTCAATCCACAGACATCAGTTCTCATCACTCAACTCTCAACACTGAGTCCTCAATCTTCAATCCTCAATCCTCAATCCTCAATCTTCAATCCTCCATACTCAGTCTTCAATCCTCAATCCTCAATCATCAATCCTCAATCCTCAATTCTCAATCCTCAATCCTCATTCCTCAAACCTCAATCCTCAACCCTCAGTCCTCATCCTCAATCCTCAACCCTCAGTCCTCATCCTCAATTCTCAATTCTCAATCCTCAATCCTCAATCCTCAATCCTCAATCTTCAATCCTCAATAATCAATCTCCTATCCTAGATCCTCAATCCCCAATACTCTATCCTTAATCCTCAATATTCAATCCTCTATCCCCAGTCCACAACCTTCAGTCCTCAAAGCTCAATAATCAATCCTCAATCCTCAGTCCTCAATCCTCAACCCTCAATCACCAATCCTCAACCTTCAATACCCAATACTCAATCCTCAATCCTCAATCCTCAATCCTCAATACACAATCTTCAATCCACAATCCTCGATCCACAATCCGCAATCCTCAATCCTCAGTCATCAATCCTCAATCCTCAATACTCAATCGTCAATCCTCAGTCCTCAATTCTCAATCCTCAATCCTCGTTCCTCAAACCTCAATCCTCACCCTCAGTCCTCATCCTCAATTCTCAATCCTCAATCCTCAAACCTCAATCTTCAATCCTCAATACTGAATCCTTAATCCTCAATACTCAACCATCAATCCTCAATTCTCAATACTCAATAGAATATCCTGAATTCTCAGTATTCAATACCCAAACCTCAATCGTCAACCCTCAGCCCTGATCCTCCATCCTCAATCCTCAATCCTCAATCCTCAAACCTCAATCTTCAATCCTCAATACTCAATCTTCGATTCTCAATTCTTAATCCTCAATCCTCAATCCCCAATTCTCAATCTTCAATCCGCAATCCTCAATCCTCAATCCTCAATCCTCGTTCCTCAAACCTCAGTCCTCAACCATCAGCCACCATCCTCAATCCTCAATCCTCGTTCCTCAATCCTCAATCCTCAATTCTCAATCCTCAATAGTCAATCTCCAATCCTAGATCCTCAATCCCCAACCCTCAACCCTTAATCCTCAATCTTCAATCCTCAATCCTCAATTCTCAATCCTCAATACTCAATCCTCAATCCTCAATCCTCAATCCCCAATCCTCAATCCTCAATACTCAACCATCAATCCTCAATTCCCAATACTCAATAGAATATCCTGAACTCTCAGTATTCAATACTCAAACCTCAATCCTCAACCCTCAGCCCTCATCCTCCATCCTCAATCCTCGATCCTCAAACCTCAATCTTCAATCCTCAATACTCAACCTTCGATTCTCAATTCTCAATCCTCAATCCTCAATCCCCAATCCTCAATCTTCAATCCTCAATCCTCAGTCTTCAATCCTCAATCCTCAATTCTCAACCCTCAATCCTCAATCATCAATCCTCAATCTTCGATACTCAATCCTCAATCCTCAATCCTCAATCCTCAATACTCAACCATCAATGCTCAATTCCAAATACTCAATAGAATTATCCTGATTTCTCAGTATTCAATACTCAAACCTCAATCCTCAACCACCAGCCCTCATCCTCCATTTTCAATCCTCAATCCTCAAACCTCAATCTTCAATCCTCAATACACAATCTTCGATCCTCAATCCTCAACCCTCAATCCTCAATCCTCAATACTCAGTCACGAATACTCAATCTTCAATACTCAATCCTCAATCCTCAATCCTCAATCCTCAATCCTCAATCCTCAATCCTCAATCCTCATTCCTCAAACCTCAATCCTCAACCCTCACTCCTTATCCTCAATTCTCAATTCTCAATCCTCAATCCTCAATTCTCAATCTTCAATCCTCAATAATCAATCTCCAATCCTAGATCCTCAATCCCCAATCCTCAATCGTTAATCCTCAATCTTCAATCCTCAATCCACAGTCCTCAATCCTCAATCCTCAGTCCTCGGTCCTCAAACCTCAATCCTCAACTCTCAGTCCGCACACTCAATTCTCAATTCTCAATCCTCAAACCACAATCTTCAATCCTCAATACACAATCCTCAATCTTCAACACTCAATCCTCAATCCTCAATCCTCAATCCTCAATCCTCAATCATCAATCCTCAATCTTCGATACTCAATCCTCAATCCTCAATCCTCAATCCTCAATACTCAACCATCAATCCTCAATTCCAAATACTCAATAGAATATCCTGATTTCTCAGTATTCAATACTCAAACCTCAATCCTCAACCACCAGCCCTCATCCTCCATCTTCAATCCTCAATCCTCAAACCTCAATCTTCAATCCTCAATACTCAATCTTCGATCCTCAATCCTCAACCCTCAGTCCTCAATCCTCAATCCTCAGTCACGAATACTCAATCTTCAATACTCAATCCTCAATCCTCAATCCTCAATCCTCAATCCTCAATCCTCAATCCTCATTCCTCAAACCTCAATACTCAACCCTCACTCCTTCTCCTCAATTCTCAATTCTCAATCCTCAATCCTCAATTCTCAATCTTCAATCCTCAATAATCAATCTCCAATCCTAGATCCTCAATCCCCAATCCTCAATCATTAATCCTCAATCTTCAATCCTCAATCCACAGTCCTCAATCCTCAATACTCAATCTTCAATCCTCAATCCTCAATCCTCAATCCTCGATACTCAATCCTCAATAGTCAATCCTCAATCGTCAACCATCAATCCCCAATCCTGAATCATCAATCTTGAATCCTCAACCCTCAATCCTCAATCCTCAATCATCAATCCTTAATACTCAAGCTTCAATCCTCAATACTTAATATTCAATCCTCAACCCTCAATCCTCAATCCACAATCCTCAATCCTCAATCATCAACATTCAATCCTCAATACTCAATCTTCAATCCTCAATCCTCAATCCTCAATTGTCAATCCTCATTCTTCAATCCTCAATACCCAATCCTCAATCCTCAATCCTCAATCCTCCATCCTCAATTCTCAATCCTCAATCCTCAGTCCTCGGTCCTCAAACCTCAACCCTCAACCCTCAATCCTCAATCCTCAATCCCCAATCCTCAATCCTCAATTCTCAATCCTCAATCCCCAAGCCTCAATCCTCAATCCTCAATCTTCAATCCTGAATACTCAATCTTCAACCCTCAATACTCAATCTTCAATCCTCAACCCTCAATCCTCAATCCACAATCCTCAATCCTCATTCTTCAATCCTCAATACCCAATCCTCAATCGTCAATCCTCAATCCTCCATCCTCAATTCTCAATCCTCAATCCCCAACCTTCGTTCCTCAAACCTCAATCCTCAACCCTCAGCCCGCATCCTCAATTCTCAATTCTCAATCCTCAAACCTCAATCTTCAATCCTCAATACTCAATCCTCAATCTCCAACACTCAATCCTGAATACTCAATCCTCAATCCTCAATCCTCAATCATCAAACCTCAACCTTCGATACTCAATCCTCAATCCTCAATCCTCAATCCTCACTCCTTATCCTCAATTCTCAATTCTCAATCCTCAATCCTCAATTCTCAATCATCAATCCTCAATAATCAATCTCCAATCCTATATCCTCAATCCCCTATCCTCAATCGTTAATCCTGAATCTTCAAACCTCAATCCACAGTCCTCAATCCTCAATACTCAATCTTCAATCCTCAATCCTCAATTCTCAATCCTCAATACTCAATCCTCAATAGTCAATCCTCAATCGTCAACCCTCAATCCCCAATCCTGAATCTTTAATCCTCAATCCTCAACCCTCAATCCTCAATCCTCAATCTTCAATCCTTAATACTCAATCTTCAATCCTCAATTCTCAATCCTCAATCCTCAATCCTCAATCCTCAATCCTCAATCTTCAATCCTCTACCGTCAGTCCTCGTCCTCAATCCTCAACCCTCAATCCTCAATCCTCAATCTTCAATCATCAATACTCAATTTTCAATCGTCAATTCTCAATCCTCAATCCTCAATCCTCAATCCTCAATATTCAACACACAACCATCAACCATCAATTCTCAATACTCAACCATCAATCCTCAATTCTTAATACTCAATAGAATATCCTGAATTCTCATGATTCAATAGTCAATCCACAATATTCAATAATCAAATCTCGAACCTCAAACATCAATTCTCAACACTCAATCCTCAACACTCGGTCCTCTCTCTTCAATCCTCCATCCTCAATCCTCTATCCTCAAGCGTCAATCCACAACCCTCAATCCTCAACCCTCAATCCTCTGTCCTCAAACCTCAATTCCGAATCCTCAATGCTGAATGCTCAATATTTTTCCCTCAGTCCGCAACAATCTATTGTCAATCCTCAATCCTCAATAGAATATCCTCAATTCACAGTTTTCAATACTCAATCCACAATCTTCAATCTTCAAATCTCAATCCACAGACATCAGTTCTCATCACTCAACCCTCAACACTGAGTCCTCAATCTTCAATCCTCAATCCTCAATCCTCAATCTTCAATCCTCCATACTCAGTCTTCAATCCTCAATCCTCAATCATCAATCCTCAATCCTCAATTCTCAATCCTCAATCCTCATTCCTCAAACCTCAATCCTCAACCCTCAGTCCTCATCCTCAATCCTCAACCCTCAGTCCTCATCCTCAATTCTCAATTCTCAATCCTCAATCCTCAATCCTCAATCCTCAATCTTCAATCCTCAATAATCAATCTCCTATCCTAGATCCTCAATCCCCAATACTCTATCCTTAATCCTCAATATTCAATCCTCTATCCCCAGTCCACAACCTTCAGTCCTCAAAGCTCAATAATCAATCCTCAATCCTCAGTCCTCAATCATCAACCCTCAATCACCAATCCTCACCCTTCAATACCCAATACTCAATCCTCAATCCTCAATCCTCAATCCTCAATACACAATCTTCAATCCACAATCCTCGATCCACAATCCGCAATCCTCAATCCTCAGTCATCAATCCTCAATCCTCAATACTCAATCGTCAATCCTCAGTCCTCAATTCTCAATCCTCAATCCTCGTTCCTCAAACCTCAATCCTCACCCTCAGTCCTCATCCTCAATTCTCAATCCTCAATCCTCAAACCTCAATCTTCAATCCTCAATACTGAATCCTTAATCCTCAATACTCAACCATCAATCCTCAATTCTCAATACTCAATAGAATATCCTGAATTCTCAGTATTCAATACCCAAACCTCAATCGTCAACCCTCAGCCCTGATCCTCCATCCTCAATCCTCAATCCTCAATCCTCAAACCTCAATCTTCAATCCTCAATACTCAATCTTCGATTCTCAATTCTTAATCCTCAATCCTCAATCCCCAATTCTCAATCTTCAATCCGCAATCCTCAATCCTCAATCCTCAATCCTCGTTCCTCAAACCTCAGTCCTCAACCATCAGCCACCATCCTCAATCCTCAATCCTCGTTCCTCAATCCTCAATCCTCAATTCTCAATCCTCAATAGTCAATCTCCAATCCTAGATCCTCAATCCCCAACCCTCAACCCTTAATCCTCAATCTTCAATCCTCAATCCTCAATTCTCAATCCTCAATACTCAATCCTCAATCCTCAATCCTCAATCCCCAATCCTCAATCCTCAATACTCAACCATCAATCCTCAATTCCCAATACTCAATAGAATATCCTGAACTCTCAGTATTCAATACTCAAACTTCAATCCTCAACCCTCAGCCCTCATCCTCCATCCTCAATCCTCAATCCTCAAACCTCAATCTTCAATCCTCAATACTCAACCTTCGATTCTCAAGTCTCAATCCTCAATCCTCAATCCCCAATCCTCAATCTTCAATCCTCAATCCTCAGTCTTCAATCCTCAATCCTCAATTCTCAACCCTCAATCCTCAATCATCAATCCTCAATCTTCGATACTCAATCCTCAATCCTCAATCCTCAATCCTCAATACTCAACCATCAATGCTCAATTCCAAATACTCAATAGAATTATCCTGATTTCTCAGTATTCAATACTCAAACCTCAATCCTCAACCACCAGCCCTCATCCTCCATTTTCAATCCTCAATCCTCAAACCTCAATCTTCAATCCTCAATACACAATCTTCGATCCTCAATCCTCAACCCTCAATCCTCAATCCTCAATACTCAGTCACGAATACTCAATCTTCAATACTCAATCCTCAATCCTCAATCCTCAATCCTCAATCCTCAATCCTCAATCCTCAATCCTCATTCCTCAAACCTCAATCCTCAACCCTCACTCCTTATCCTCAATTCTCAATTCTCAATCCTCAATCCTCAATTCTCAATCTTCAATCCTCAATAATCAATCTCCAATCCTAGATCCTCAATCCCCAATCCTCAATCGTTAATCCTCAATCTTCAATCCTCAATCCACAGTCCTCAATCCTCAATCCTCAGTCCTCGGTCCTCAAACCTCAATCCTCAACTCTCAGTCCGCACACTCAATTCTCAATTCTCAATCCTCAAACCACAATCTTCAATCCTCAATCCTCAATACACAATCTTCAATCCACAATCCTCGATCCACAATCCGCAATCCTCAATCCTCAGTCATCAATCCTCAATCCTCAATACTCAATCGTCAATCCTCAGTCCTCAATTCTCAATCCTCAATCCTCGTTCCTCAAACCTCAATCCTCACCCTCAGTCCTCATCCTCAATTCTCAATCCTCAATCCTCAAACCTCAATCTTCAATCCTCAATACTGAATCCTTAATCCTCAATACTCAACCATCAATCCTCAATTCTCAATACTCAATAGAATATCCTGAATTCTCAGTATTCAATACCCAAACCTCAATCGTCAACCCTCAGCCCTGATCCTCCATCCTCAATCCTCAATCCTCAATCCTCAAACCTCAATCTTCAATCCTCAATACTCAATCTTCGATTCTCAATTCTTAATCCTCAATCCTCAATCCCCAATTCTCAATCTTCAATCCGCAATCCTCAATCCTCAATCCTCAATCCTCGTTCCTCAAACCTCAGTCCTCAACCATCAGCCACCATCCTCAATCCTCAATCCTCGTTCCTCAATCCTCAATCCTCAACTCTCAATCCTCAATAGTCAATCTCCAATCCTAGATCCTCAATCCCCAACCCTCAACCCTTAATCCTCAATCTTCAATCCTCAATCCTCAATTCTCAATCCTCAATACTCAATCCTCAATCCTCAATCCTCAATCCCCAATCCTCAATCCTCAATACTCAACCATCAATCCTCAATTCCCAATACTCAATAGAATATCCTGAACTCTCAGTATTCAATACTCAAACCTCAATCCTCAACCCTCAGCCCTCATCCTCCATCCTCAATCCTCAATCCTCAAACCTCAATCTTCAATCCTCAATACTCAACCTTCGATTCTCAATTCTCAATCCTCAATCCTCAATCCCCAATCCTCAATCTTCAATCCTCAATCCTCAGTCTTCAATCCTCAATCCTCAATTCTCAACCCTCAATCCTCAATCATCAATCCTCAATCTTCGATACTCAATCCTCAATCCTCAATCCTCAATCCTCAATACTCAACCATCAATGCTCAATTCCAAATACTCAATAGAATTATCCTGATTTCTCAGTATTCAATACTCAAACCTCAATCCTCAACCACCAGCCCTCATCCTCCATTTTCAATCCTCAATCCTCAAACCTCAATCTTCAATCCTCAATACACAATCTTCGATCCTCAATCCTCAACCCTCAATCCTCAATCCTCAATACTCAGTCACGAATACTCAATCTTCAATACTCAATCCTCAATCCTCAATCCTCAATCCTCAATCTTCAACACTCAATCCTCAATCCTCAATCCTCAATCCTCAATCCTCAATCATCAATCCTCAATCTTCGATACTCAATCCTCAATCCTCAATCCTCAATCCTCAATACTCAACCATCAATCCTCAATTCCAAATACTCAATAGAATATCCTGATTTCTCAGTATTCAATACTCAAACCTCAATCCTCAACCACCAGCCCTCATCCTCCATCTTCAATCCTCAATCCTCAAACCTCAATCTTCAATCCTCAATACTCAATCTTCGATCCTCAATCCTCAACCCTCAGTCCTCAATCCTCAATCCTCAGTCACGAATACTCAATCTTCAATACTCAATCCTCAATCCTCAATCCTCAATCCTCAATCCTCAATCCTCAATCCTCATTCCTCAAACCTCAATACTCAACCCTCACTCCTTCTCCTCAATTCTCAATTCTCAATCCTCAATCCTCAATTCTCAATCTTCAATCCTCAATAATCAATCTCCAATCCTAGATCCTCAATCCCCAATCCTCAATCATTAATCCTCAATCTTCAATCCTCAATCCACAGTCCTCAATCCTCAATACTCAATCTTCAATCCTCAATCCTCAATCCTCAATCCTCGATACTCAATCCTCAATAGTCAATCCTCAATCGTCAACCATCAATCCCCAATCCTGAATCATCAATCTTGAATCCTCAACCCTCAATCCTCAATCCTCAATCATCAATCCTTAATACTCAAGCTTCAATCCTCAATACTCAATATTCAATCCTCAACCCTCAATCCTCAATCCACAATCCTCAATCCTCAATCATCAACATTCAATCCTCAATACTCAATCTTCAATCCTCAATCCTCAATCCTCAATTGTCAATCCTCATTCTTCAATCCTCAATACCCAATCCTCAATCCTCAATCCTCAATCCTCCATCCTCAATTCTCAATCCTCAATCCTCAGTCCTCGGTCCTCAAACCTCAACCCTCAACCCTCAGCCCTCATCCTCAATCCTCAATCCTAAATCCTCAATCATCAATCTTCAATCCTCAATACTCAGTCTTCAATCCTCAATCCTCAATCCTCAATCCTCAATCCTCAATCCTCAATCATCAATCCTCAATCTTCAATACTCAATCCTCAATCCTCGATCCTCAATCCTCAATACTCAATCTTCAATCCTCAATCCTCAGTCCTCAAACCTCAATCCTCAATCCTCAGTCATCAATTCTCAATCCTCAATACTCAAGAATCAATACTCAATTGTCAATCCTCAGTCCTCAATTCTCAATCCTCAATCCTCGTTCCTCAAACCTCAATCCTCAACCCTCAGTCTTCATCCTCAATTCTCAATCCTCAATCCTCAAACCTCAATTTTTAATCCTCAATCCTCAATCCTCAGTCATCAAGCCTCAATCTTCAATACTCAATCATTCAATCCGCAGTCCTCGATCCTCAATCCTCAATCCTCGTTCCTCAAACCTCAATCCTCAACCCTCAGCAATCATCCTCAATCCTCAATCCTCGTTCCTCAATCCCCAATCCTCAATCATCAACATTCAATCCTCAATACTCAATCTTCAATCCTCAATCCTCAATCCTCAATTGTCAATCCTCATCCTTCAATCCTCAATACCCAATCCTCAATCCTCGATCCTCAATCCTATATCCTCAATTGTCAATCCTCAATCCTCAGTCCTCGGTCCTCAAACCTCAACCCTCAACCCTCAGCCCTCATCCTCAATCCTCAATCCTAAATCCTCAGTCATCAATCTTCAATCCTCAATCCTTAATCCTCAATCTTCAATCCTCAATCCTCAATTCTCAATCCTCAACTCTCAATCCTTAATCCTCAATCCTCAATTCCCAATCCTCAATCTTCAATCCTCAATCCTCAACACTCAATCGTCAATACTCAATCGTCAATCCTCAGTCCTCAATTCTCAATCCTCAATCCTCGTTCCTCAAACCTCAATCCTCAACCCTCAGTCCTCATCCTCATTTCTCAATCCTCAATCCTCAAACCTCAATCTTCAATCCTCAATACTCAATCCTCAATCCTCAATACTCAACCATCAATCCTCAATTCTCAATACTCAATAGAATATCCTGAATTCTCAGTATTCAATACTCAAACCTCAATCCTCAACCCTCAGCCCACATCCTCCATCCTCAATCCTAAATCCTCAATCCTCAATCTTCAATCCTCAATACTCAATCTTCAATCTTCAATCCTCAACCCTCAATCCTCAATCCTCAATCCTCAATCCTCAGTCATCAATCCTCAATCTTCAATACTCAATCCTCAATCCGCAGTCCTCAATCCTCAATCCTCGTTCCTCAAACCTCAATCGTCAACCCTCAGCCATCATCCTCAATCCTCAATCCTCGTTCCTCAATCCTCAATCCTCAATCCGCAATCCTCAATCCTCAGTCATCAATCCTCAATCCTCAATACTCAATCGTCAATCCTCAGTCCTCAATTCTCAATCCCCAATCCTCGTTCCTCAAACCTCAATCCTCAACCCTCAGTCCTCATCCTCAATTCTCAATCCTCAATCCTCAAACCTCAATCTTCAATCCTCAATACTGAATACTCAATCCTCAATACTCAACCATCAATCCTCAATTCACAATACTCAATAGAATATCCTGAATACACAGTATTCAATACTCAAACCTCAATCCTCAACCCTCAGCCCTCATCCTCCATACTCAATCCTCAATCCTCAAACCTCAATCCTCAATCCTCAATACTCAACCTTCAATCCTCAATCCTCAGTCCTCAAACCTCAATCCTCAATCCTCAGTCATCAATCCTCAATCCTCAATACTCAAGAATCAATACTCAATTGTCAATCCTCAGTCCTCAATTCTCAATCCTCAATCCTCGTTCCTCAAACCTCAATCCTCAACCCTCAGTCCTCATCCTCTATTCTCAATCCTCAGTCCTCAAACCTCAATTTTCAATCCTCAATCCTCAATCCTCAGTCATCAAGCCTCAATCTTCAATACTCAATCGTCAATCCGCAGTCCTCAGTCCTCGATCCTCAATCCTCGTTCCTCAAACTTCAATCCTCAACCCTCAGCCATCATCCTCAATCCTCAATCCTCGTTCCTCAATCCTCAATCCTCAATCATCAACATTCAATCCTCAATACTCAATCTTCAATCCTCAATCCTCAATCCTCAATTGTCAATCCTCATTCTTCAATCCTCAATACCCAATCCTCAATCCTCAATCCTCAATCCTCCATCCTCAATTCTCAATCCTCAATCCTCAGTCCTCGGTCCTCAAACCTCAACCCTCAACCCTCAGCCCTCATCCTCAATCCTCAATCCTAAATCCTCAGTCATCAATCTTCAATCCTCAATACTCAGTCTTCAATCCTCAATCCTCAATCCTCAATCCTCAATCCTCAATCCTCAATCCTCAATCATCAACCCTCAATCTTCAATACTCAATCCTCAATCCTCGATCCTCAATCCTCAATACTCAATCTTCAATCCCCAATCCTCAATCCCCAAACCTCAATCCTCAATCCTCAGTCATCAACCCTCAATCCTCAATACTCAATCGTCAATACTCAATCGTCAATCCTCAGCCCTCAATTCTCAATCCTCAATCCTCGTTCCTCAAACCTCAATCCTCAACCCTCAGTCCTCATCCTCAATTCGCAATAGTCAATCTCCAATCCTAGATCCTCAATCCACAATCCTCAATCCTTAATCCTCAATCTTCAATCCTCAATCCTCAATTCTCAATACTCAACTCTCAATCCTTAGTCCTCAATCCTCAATCCCCAATCCTCAATCTTCAATCCTCAATCCTCAACACTCAATCGTCAATACTCAATCGTCAATCCTGAGTCCTCAATTCTCAATCCTCAATCCTCGTTCCTCAAACCTCAATCCTCAACCCTCAGTCCTCATCCTCAATTCTCAATCCTCAATCCTCAAACCTCAATCTTCAATCCTCAATACTCAATCCTCAATCCCCAATACTCAACCATCAATCCTCAATTCTCAATACTCAATAGAATATCCTGAATTCTCAGTATTCAATACTCAAACCTCAATCCTCAACCCTCAGCCCACATCCTCCATCCTCAACACTCAATCCTCTATCCTCAATCTTCAATCCCCAATCCTCAATCTTCAATCCTCAATCCTCAATCCCCAATCCTCAATCTTCAATCCTCAATCCTCAACACTCAAGCCTCTATACTCAATCCTCAATCTTCAATCCCCAATCCTCAATCCTCAATCCTAAATCCTCAATCATCAGCCTTCAATCCTCAATACTCAGTCTTCAATCCTCAATCCTCGATCCTCAATCCTCAATCCTCAATCCTCAATCATCAATTCTCAATCTTCAATACTCAATCCTCAATCCTCGATCCTCAATCCTCAATCCTCAATACTCAATTTTCAATCCTCAATCCTCAATCCTCAATCATCAATTCTCAATCTTCAATACTCAATCCTCAATCCTCGATCCTCAATCCACAATACTCAATCTTCAATCCTCAATCCTCAATCCTCAAACCTCAATCCTCAATCCTCAGTCATCAATCCTCAATCCTCAATACTCAATCGTCAATACTCAATCGTCAATCCTCAGTCCTCAATTCTCAATCCTCAATCCTCGTTCCTCAAACCTCAATCCTCAACCCTCACCTATCATCCTCAATCCTCAATCCTCGTTCCTCAATCCTCAATCCTCAATCCTCAATCCTCAATCCTCAATAGTCAATCTCCAATCCTAGATCCTCAATCCCCAATCCTCAATCCTTAATCCTCCATCTTCAATCCTCAATCCTCAATTCTCAATCCTCAATACTCAATCCTCAATCCTCAATCCTCAATCCCCAATCCTCAGTCCTCAATCCTCGTTCTTCACTCCTCAAACCTCAGTCCTCAATCCTCAATCCTCAATAGTCAATCTCCAATCCTAGATCCTCAATCCCCAATCCTCAATCCTTAATCCTCAACCTTCAATCCTCAATCCTCAATCCTCAATCCTAAATCCTCAATCATCAATCTTCAATCCTCAATACTCAGCCTTCAATCCTCAATCCTCAATCCTCAATCATCAATTCTCAACCTTCAATACTCAATCCTCAATCCTCAATCCTCAATCATCAATCCTCAATACTCAATCTTCAATCCTCAATACTCAATATTCAATCCTCAACCCTCAATCCTCAATCCACAATCCTCAATCCTCAATCGTCAACCTTCAATACTCAATACTCTATCCTCAATCCTCAATCCTCAATCCTGAATCGTCAATCCTCACTCTTCAATCCTCAACACCCAATCGTCAATCCTCAATCCTCAATACTCAATCCTCAATACTCAATGTTGAATCCTCAATCCTCAATCCTCAATCCGCAATTCTCAAACATCAACCCTCAATCCTCAATCCACAATCCTCAATCCTCAATCATCAACCTTCAATCCTCAATACTCTATCTTCAATCCTCAATCCTCAATCCTGAATCGTCAATCCTCATTCTTCAATCCTCAATACCCAATCGTCAATCCTCAATCCTCAATCCTCAATCCTCAATACTCAATCTTCAATCCTCAATCCTCAATCCTCAATACTCAACCATCAATCCTCAATTCTCAATACTCAATAGAATATCCTGAATTCTCAGTATTCAATACTCATACCTCAATCCTCAACCCTCAGCCCTCATCCTCCATCCTCAATCCTCAATGCTCAATCCTCAATCTTCAATCCTGAATACTCAATCTTCAATCCTCAATACTCAGTCTTCAATCCTCAATCCTCAATCCTCAATCTTCAATCCTGAACACTCAATCTTCAATCCTCAATACTCAATATTCAATCCTCAACCCTCAATCCTCAATCCACAATCCTCAATCCTCAATCGTCAACCTTCAATACTCAATACTCTATCCTCAATCCTCAATCCTCAATCCTGAATCGTCAATCCTCACTCATCAATCCTCAATACCCAATCGTCAATCCTCAATCCTCAATACTCAATCCTCAACACTCAATGTTGAATCCTCAATCCTCAATCCTCAATCCGCAATTCTCAAACATCAACCCTCAATCCTCAATCCACAATCCTCAATCCTCAATCATCAACCTTCAATCCTCAATACTCTATCTTCAATCCTCAATCCTCAATCCTGAGTCGTCAATCCTCATTCTTCAATCCTCAATACCCAGTCGTCAATCCTCAATCCTCAATCCTCAATCCTCAATACTCAATCTTCAATCCTCAACCCTCAATCCTCAATACTCAACCATCAATCCTCAATTCTCAATACTCAATAGAATATCCTGAATTCTCAGTATTCAATACTCAAACCTCAATACTCAATCTTCACTCCTCAATCCTCAATCCTCAATCCTCAATCATCTGTTATGAATACTCAATCTTCATAACTCAATCCTCAATCCTCAATCATCAATCCTCAGTCCTCAATCCTCAATCGTCATTCCTCAAACCTCAATCCTCAACCCTCAGTCCTCATCCTCAATTCTCAATTCTCAATCCTCAAACCTCAATCCTCAATCCTCAATCCTCAATCCCCAATCCTCAATCCTCAATTCTCAATCCTCAATCCCCAAGCCTCAATCCTCAATCCTCAATCTTCAATCCTGAATACTCAATCTTCAACCCTCAATACTCAATCTTCAATCCTCAACCCTCAATCCTCAATCCACAATCCTCAATCCTCATTCTTCAATCCTCAATACCCAATCCTCAATCGTCAATCCTCAATCCTCCATCCTCAATTCTCAATCCTCAATCCTCAATCTTCGTTCCTCAAACCTCAATCCTCAACCCTCAGCCCGCATCCTCAATTCTCAATTCTCAATCCTCAAACCTCAATCTTCAATCATCAATACTCAATCCTCAATCTTCAACACTCAATCCTGAATACTCAATCCTCAATCCTCAATCCTCAATCATCAAACCTCAATCTTCGATACTCAATCCTCAATCCTCAATCCTCAATCCTCACTCCTTATCCTCAATTCTCAATTCTCAATCCTCAATCCTCAATTCTCAATCATCAATCCTCAATAATCAATCTCCAATCCTATATCCTCAATCCCCTATCCTCAATCGTTAATCCTGAATCTTCAAACCTCAATCCACAGTCCTCAATCCTCAATACTCAATCTTCAATCCTCAATCCTCAATTCTCAATCCTCAATACTCAATCCTCAATAGTCAATCCTCAATCGTCAACCCTCAATCCCCAATCCTGAATCTTTAATCCTCAATCCTCAACCCTCAATCCTCAATCCTCAATCTTCAATCCTTAATACTCAATCTTCAATCCTCAATTCTCAATCCCCAATCCTCAATCCTCAATCCTCAATCCTCAATCTTCAATCCTCTACCGTCAGTCCTCGTCCTCAATCCTCAACCCTCAATCCTCAATCCTCTATCTTCAATCATAAATACTCAATTTTCAATCGTCAATTCTCAATCCTCAATCCTCAATCCTCAATCCTCAATATTCAACACACAACCATCAACCATCAGTTCTCAATACTCAACCATCAATCCTCAATTCTTAATACTCAATAGAATATCCTGAATTCTCATGATTCAATAGTCAATCCACAATATTCAATAATCAAATCTCGATCCTCAAACATCAATTCTCAACACTCAATCCTCAACACTCGGTCCTCTCTCTTCAATCCTCCATCCTCAATCCTCTATCCTCAAGCGTCAATCCACAACCCTCAATCCTCAACCCTCAATCCTCTGTCCTCAAACCTCAATTCCGAATCCTCAATGCTGAATGCTCAATATTTTTCCCTCAGTCCGCAACAATCTATTGTCAATCCTCCATCCTCAATAGAATATCCTCAATTCACAGTTTTCAATACTCAATCCGCAATCTTCAATCTTCAAATCTCAATCCACAGACATCAATTCTCATCACTCAACCCTCAACACTGAGTCCTCAATCTTCAATCCTCAATCCTCAATCCTCAATCTTCAATCCTCCATACTCAGTCTTCAATCCTCAATCCTCAATCATCAATCCTCAATCCTCAATTCTCAATCCTCAATCCTCATTCCTCAAACCTCAATCCTCAACCCTCAGTCCTCATCCTCAATCCTCAACCCTCAGTCCTCATCCTCAATTCTCAATTCTCAATCCTCAATCCTCAATCCTCAATCCTCAATCTTCAATCCTCAGTAATCAATCTCCTATCCTAGATCCTCAATCCCCAATACTCTATCCTTAATCCTCAATATTCAATCCTCTATTCCCAGTCCACAACCTTCAGTCCTCAAAGCTCAATAATCAATCCTCAATCCTCAGTCCTCAATCCTCAACCCTCAATCACCAATCCTCAACCTTCAATACCCAATACTCAATCCTCAATCCTCAATCCTCAATCCTCAATACACAATCTTCAATCCACAATCCTCAATCCACAATCCGCAATCCTCAATCCTCAGTCATCAATCCTCAATCCTCAATACTCAATCGTCAATCCTCAGTCCTCAATTCTCAATCCTCAATCCTCGTTCCTCAAACCTCAATCCTCACCCTCAGTCCTCATCCTCAATTCTCAATCCTCAATCCTCAAACCTCAATCTTCAACCCTCAATACTGAATCCTTAATCCTCAATACTCAACCATCAATCCTCAATTCTCAATACTCAATAGAATATCCTGAATTCTCAGTATTCAATACCCAAACCTCAATCGTCAACCCTCAGCCCTGATCCTCCATCCTCAATCCTCAATCCTCAATCCTCAAACCTCAATCTTCAATCCTCAATACTCAATCCTCAATACTCAACCATCAATCCTCAATTCCCAATACTCAATAGAATATCCTGAACTCTCAGTATTCAATACTCAAACCTCAATCCTCAACCCTCAGCCCTCATCCTCCATCCTCAATCCTCAATCCTCAAACCTCAATCTTCAATCCTCAATACTCAACCTTCGATTCTCAATTCTCAATCCTCAATCCTCAATGCCCAATCCTCAATCTTCAATCCTCAATCCTCAGTCTTCAATCCTCAATCCTCAATTCTCAACCCTCAATCCTCAATCATCAATCCTCAATCTTCGATACTCAATCCTCAATCCTCAATCCTCAATCCTCAATACTCAACCATCAATGCTCAATTCCAAATACTCAATAGAATTATCCTGATTGCTCAGTATTCAATACTCAAACCTCAATCCTCAACCACCAGCCCTCATCCTCCATTTTCAATCCTCAATCCTCAAACCTCAATCTTCAATCCTCAATACACAATCTTCGATCCTCAATCCTCAACCCTCAATCCTCAATCCTCAATACTCAGTCACGAATACTCAATCTTCAATACTCAATCCTCAATCCTCAATCCTCAATCCTCAATCCTCAATCCTCAATCCTCATTCCTCAAACCTCAATCCTCAACCCTCACTCCTTATCCTCAATTCTCAATTCTCAATCCTCAATCCTCAATTCTCAATCTTCAATCCTCAATAATCAATCTCCAATCCTAGATCCTCAATCCCCAATCCTCAATCGTTAATCCTCAATCTTCAATCCTCAATCCACAGTCCTCAATCCTCAATACTCAATCTTCAATCCTCAATCCTCAATTCTCAATCCTCGATACTCAATCCTCAATAGTCAATCCTCTATCCCCAGTCCACAACCTTCAGTCCTCAAAGCTCAATAATCAATCCTCAATCCTCAGTCCTCAATCCTCAACCCTCAATCACCAATCCTCAACCTTCAATACCCAATACTCAATCCTCAATCCTCAATCCTCAATCCTCAATACACAATCTTCAATCCACAATCCTCAATCCTCAATCCGCAATCCTCAATCCTCAGTCATCAATCCTCAATCCTCAATACTCAATCGTCAATCCTCAGTCCTCAATTCTCAATCCTCAATCCTCGTTCCTCAAACCTCAATCCTCAACCCTCAGTCCTCATCCTCAATTCTCAATCCTCAATCCTCAAACCTCAATCTTCAATCCTCAATACTGAATCCTCAATCCTCAATACTCAACCATCAATCCTCAATTCTCAATACTCAATAGAATATCCTGAATTCTCAGTATTCAATACCCAAACCTCAATCGTCAACCCTCAGCCCTGATCCTCCATCCTCAATCCTCAATCCTCAAACCTCAATCTTCAATCCTCAATACTCAATCTTCGATTCTCAATTCTTAATCCTCAATCCTCAATCCCCAATTCTCAATCTTCAATCCTCAATCCTCAATCCTCAGTCCTCAATCCTCGTTCCTCAAACCTCAGTCCTCAACCATCAGCCACCATCCTCAATCCTCAATCCTCGTTCCTCAATCCTCAATCCTCATTTCTCAATCCTCAATAGTCAATCTCCAATCCTAGATCCTCAATCCCCAACCCTCAATCCTTAATCCTCAATCTTCAATCCTCAATCCTCAATTCTCAATCCTCAATACTCAATCCTCAATCCTCAATCCTCACTCCCCAATGCTCAATCCTCAATACTCAACCATCAATCCTCAATTCTCAATACTCAATAGAATATCCTGGACTCTCAGTATTCAATACTCAAACCTCAATCCTCAACCCTCAGCCCTCATCCTCCATCCTCAATCCTCAATCCTCAAACCTCAATCTTCAATCCTCAATACTCAACCTTCGATTCTCAATCCTCAATCCTCAATCCCCAATCCTCAATCTTCAATCCTCAATCCTCAGTCTTCAATCCTCAATCCTCAATTCTCAACCCTCAAACCTCGTTCCTCAATCCTCAATCCTCAACCCTCAGTCCGCATCCTCAATTCTTAATGCTCAATCCTCAAACCTCAATCTTCAATCCTCAATACTCAATCCTCAATCTTCAACACTCAATTCTCAATCCTCAATCCTCAACCCTCAATCTTCAATCATCAATACTCAATCCTCAATCCTCAATACTCAATCTTCAATCCTCAATACTCAATCCTCAATATTAAACACACAACCATCAACCATCAATTCTCAATACTCAACCATCAATCCTCAATTCTCAATACTCAATAGAATATCCCGAATACTCATGATTCAATACTCAATCCACAATATTCAATAATCAAATCTCGATCCTCAAACATCAATTCTCAACACTCAAGCCTCAACACTCAGTCCTCAATCGTCAATCCTCAATCCACAATCCTCAATCTTCAATACTCCATACTCAATCTTCAATACTCAATCCTCAATCATCAATCCTCAATACTGAATGCTCAATCCTCAATACTCAACCATCAATCCTCAATTCTCAATACTCAATAGAATATCCTGAATTCTCAGTATTCAATACTCAAACCTCAATCCTCAACCCTCAGCCCTCAGCCTCCATACTCAATCCTCAATCCTCAAACCTCAATCCTCAATCCTCAATACTCAACCTTCGATTCTCAATTCTCAATCCTCAATCCTCAATCCCCAATCCTCAATCTTCAATCTTCGATACTCAATCCTCAAGCCTCAATACTCAATCCTCAATCTTCAATCCTGAATACTCAATCTTCAATCCTCAATACTCAGTCTTCAATCCTCAATCCTCAATCCTCAATCTTCAATCCTTTACACTCAATCTTCAATCCTCAATACTCAATATTCAATCCTCAACCCTCAATCCTCAATCCACAATCCTCAATCCTCAATCGTCAACCTTCAATACTCAATACTCTATCCTCAATCCTCAATCCTCAATCCTGAATCGTCAATCCTCACTCTTCAATCCTCAATACCCAATCGTCAATCCTCAATCCTCAATACTCAATCCTCAATACTCAATCTTGAATCCTCAATCCTCAATCCTCAATCCGCAATTCTCAAACCTCAACCCTCAATCCTCAATCCACAATCCTCAATCCTCAATCATCAACCTTCAATCCTCAATACTCTATCTTCAATCCTCAATCCTCAATCCTGAATCGTCAATCCTCATTCTTCAATCCTCAATACCCAATCGTCAATCCTCAATCCTCAATCCTCAATCCTCACTACTCAATCTTCAATCCTCAATCCTCAATCCTCAATACTCAACCATCAATCCTCAATTCTCAATACTCAATAGAATATCCTGAATTCACAGTATTCAATACTCAAACCTCAATCCTCAACCCTCAGCCCACATCCTCCATCCTCAATCCTCAATCCTCAATCCTCAATCTTCAATCCTCAATACTCAATCTTCAATCTTCAATCCTCAAGCCTCAATCCTCAATCCTCAATCCTCAATCCTCAGTCATCAATCCTCAATCTTCAATACTCAATCCTCAATCCGCAGTCCTCAATCCTCAATCCTCGTTCCTCAAACCTCAATCCTCAACCCTCAGCCATCATCCTCAATCCTCAATCCTCGTTCCTCAATCCTCAATCCTCAATCCGCAATCCTCAATCCTCAGTCATCAATCCTCAATCCTCAATACTCAATCGTCAATCCTCAGTCCTCAATTCTCAATCCCCAATCCTCGTTCCTCAAACCTCAATCCTCAACCCTCAGTCCTCATCCTCAATTCTCAATCCTCAATCCTCAAACCTCAATCTTCAATCCTCAATACTGAATACTCAATCCTCAATACTCAACCATCAATCCTCAATTCACAATACTCAATAGAATATCCTGAATACACAGTATTCAATACTCAAACCTCAATCCTCAACCCTCAGCCCTCATCCTCCATACTCAATCCTCAATCCTCAAACCTCTATCCTCAATCCTCAATACTCAACCTTCAATCCTCAATCCTCAGTCCTCAAACCTCAATCCTCAATCCTCAGTCATCAATCCTCAATCCTCAATACTCAAGAATCAATACTCAATTGTCAATCCTCAGTCCTCAATTCTCAATCCTCAATCCTCGTTCCTCAAACCTCAATCCTCAACCCTCAGTGCTCATCCTCTATTCTCAATCCTCAATCCTCAAACCTCAATTTTCAATCCTCAATCCTCAATCCTCAGTCATCAAGCCTCAATCTTCAATCCCCAATCCTCAATCCTCAAACCTCAATCCTCAATCCTCAGTCATCAATCCTCAATCCTCAATACTCAATCGTCAATACTCAATCGTCAATCCTCAGTCCTCAATTCTCAATCCTCAATCCTCGTTCCTCAAACCTCAATCCTCAACCCTCAGTCCTCATCCTCAATTCGCAATAGTCAATCTCCAATCCTAGATCCTCAATCCACAATCCTCAATCCTTAATCCTCAATCTTCAATCCTCAATCCTCAATTCTCAATCCTCAACTCTCAATCCTTAATCCTCAATCCTCAATCCCCAATCCTCAATCTTCAATCCTCAATCCTCAACACTCAATCATCAATACTCAATCGTCAATCCTGAGTCCCCAATTCTCAATCCTCAATCCTCGTTCCTCAAACCTCAATCCTCAACCCTCAGTCCTCATCCTCAATTCTCAATCCTCAATCCTCAAACCTCAATCTTCAATCCTCAATACTGAATCCTCAATCCCCAATACTCAACCATCAATCCTCAATTCTCAATACTCAATAGAATATCCTGAATTCTCAGTATTCAATACCCAAACCTCAATCGTCAACCCTCAGCCCTGATCCTCCATCCTCAATCCTCAATCCTCAAACCTCAATCTTCAATCCTCAATACTCAATCTTCGATTCTCAATTCTTAATCCTCAATCCTCAATCACCAATTCTCAATCTTCAATCCTCAATCCTCAATCCTCAATCCTCAATCCTCGTTCCTCAAACCTCAGTCCTCAACCATCAGCCACAATCCTCAATCCTCAATCCTCGTTCCTCAATCCTCAATCCTCATTTCTCAATCCTCAATAGTCAATCTCCAATCCTAGATCCTCAATCCCCAACCCTCAATCCTTAATCCTCAATCTTCAATCCTCAATCCTCAATTCTCAATCCTCAATACTCAATCCTCAATCCTCAATACTCACTCCCCAATCCTCAATCCTCAATACTCAACCATCAATCCTCAATTCTCAATACTCAATAGAATATCCTGAACTCTCAGTATTCAATACTCAAACCTCAATCCTCAACCCTCAGCCCTCATCCTCCATCCTCAATCCTCAATCCTCAAACCTCAATCTTCAATCCTCAATACTCAACCTTCGATTCTCAATTCTCAATCCTCAATCCTCAATCCCCAATCCTCAATCTTCAATCCTCAATCCTCAGTCTTCAATCCTCAATCCTCAATTCTCAACCCTCAAACCTCGTTCCTCAATCCTCAATCCTCAACCCTCAGTCCGCATACTCAATTCTCAATTCTCAATCCTCAAACCACAATCTTCAATACTCAATACTCAATCCTCAATCTTCAACACTCAATCCTCAATCCTCAACCCTCAATCCTCAATCATCAATCCTCAATCTTCGATACTCAATCCTCAAGCCTCAATACTCAATCCTCAATCTTCAATCCTGAATACTCAATCTTCAATCCTCAATACTCAGTCTTCAATCCTCAATCCTCAATCCTCAATCTTCAATCCTGAACACTCAACCTTCAATCCTCAATACTCAATATTCAATCCTCAACCCTCAATCCTCAATCCACAATCCTCAATCCTCAATCGTCAACCTTCAATACTCAATACTCTATCCTCAATCCTCAATCCTCAATCCTGAATCGTCAATCCTCACTCTTCAATCCTCAATACCCAATCGTCAATCCTCAATCCTCAATACTCAATCCTCAATACTCAATCTTGAATCCTCAATCCTCAATCCTCAATCCGCAATTCTCAAACCTCAACCCTCAATCCTCAATCCACAATCCTCAATCCTCAATCATCAACCTTCAATCCTCAATACTCTATCTTCAATCCTCAATCCTCAATCCTGAATCGTCAATCCTCATTCTTCAATCCTCAATACCCAATCGTCAATGCTCAATCCTCAATCCTCAATCCTCACTACTCAATCTTCAATCCTCAATCCTCAATCCTCAATACTCAACCATCAATCCTCAATTCTCAATAGTCAATAGAATATCCTGAATTCTCAGTATTCAATACTCAAACCTCAATCCTCAACCCTCAGCCCTCATCCTCCATTCTCAATCCTCAATCCTCAAACCTCTATCTTCAATCCTCAATACTCAATCTTCGATTCTCAATCCTCAATCCCCAATCATCATCTTCAATCCTCAATCCTCAATCCTCAATCCTCAATCCTCAATCCTCAATCATCAATACTCAATCTTCACTCCTCAATCCTCAATCCTCAATCCTCAATCATCAGTTATGAATACTCAATCTTCATAACTCAATCCTCAATCTTCAATCATCAATCCTCAGTCCTCAATCCTCAATCGTCATACCTCAAACCTCAATCCTCAACCCTCAGTCCTCATCCTCAATTCTCAATTCTCAATCCTCAATCCTCAACCCTCAATCCTCAATCCCCAATCCTCAATCCTCAATTCTCAATCCTCAATCCCCAAGCCTCAATCCTCAATCCTCAATCTTCAATCCTGAATACTCAATCTTCAACCCTCAATACTCAATCTTCAATCCTCAATCCTCAACCCTCAATCCTCAATCCACAATCCTCAATCCTCATTCTTCAATCCTCAATACCCAATCATCAAACCTCAAACTCCGATACTCAATTCTCAATCCTCAATCCTCAATCCTCAATACTCAACCATCAATCCTCAATTCCACATACTCAATAGAATATCCTGAATTCTCAGTATTCAATACTCAAACATCAATCCTCAACAACCAGCCCTCATCCTGCATCCTCAATCCTCAATCCTCAAACCTCAATCCTCTATCCTCAATACTCAATCTTCGATCCTCAATCCTCAACGCTCAATCCTCAATCCTCAATCCTCAGTCATCAATCCTCAATCTTCAATACTCAATCCTCAATCCGCAGTCCTCAATCCTCAATCCTCGTTCCTCAAACCTCAATCCTCAAACCTCAGCCATCATCCTCAATCCTCAATCCTCGTTCCTCAATCCTCAATCCTCAATCCGCAATCCTCAATCCTCAGTCATCAATCCTCAATCCTCAATACTCAATCGTCAATCCTCAGTCCTCAATTCTCAATCCCCAATCCTCGTTCCTCAAACCTCAATCCTCAACCCTCAGTCCTCATCCTCAATTCTCAATCCTCAATCCTCAAACCTCAATCTTCAATCCTCAATACTGAATACTCAATCCTCAATACTCAACCAGCAATCCTCAATTCACAATACTCAATAGAATATCCTGAATACACAGTATTCAATACTCAAACCTCAATCCTCAACCCTCAGCCCTCATCCTCCATACTCAATCCTCAATCCTCAAACCTCTATCCTCAATCCTCAATACTCAACCTTCAATCCTCAATCCTCAGTCCTCAAACCTCAATCCTCAATCCTCAGTCATCAATCCTCAATCCTCAATACTCAAGAATCAATACTCAATTGTCAATCCTCAGTCCTCAATTCTCAATCCTCAATCCTCGTTCCTCAAACCTCAATCCTCAACCCTCAGTCCTCATCCTCTATTCTGAATCCTCAATCCTCAAACCTCAATTTTCAATCCTCAATCCTCAATCCTCAGTCATCAAGCCTCAATCTTCAATCCCCAATCCTCAATCCTCAAACCTCAATCCTCGATCCTCAATCCTCAGTCATCAATCCTCAATCCTCAATACTCAATCGTCAATACTCATTCGTCAATCCTCAGTCCTCAATTCTCAATCCTCAATCCTCGTTCCTCAAACCTCAATCCTCAACCCTCAGTCCTCATCCTCAATTCGCAATAGTCAATCTCCAATCCTAGATCCTCAATCCACAATCCTCAATCCTTAATCCTCAATCTTCAATCCTCAATCCTCAATTCTCAATCCTCAACTCTCAATCCTTAGTCCTCAATCCTCAATCCCCAATCCTCAATCTTCAATCCTCAACCCTCAACACTCAATCGTCAATACTCAATCGTCAATCCTGAGTCCTCAATTCTCAATCCTCAATCCTCGTTCCTCAAACCTCAATCCTCAACCCTCAGTCCTCATCCTCAATTCTCAATCCTCAATCCTCAAACCTCAATCTTCAATCCTCAATACTGAATCCTCAATCCCCAATACTCAACCATCAATCCTCAATTCTCAATACTCAATAGAATATCCTGAATTCTCAGTATTCAATACCCAAACCTCAATCGTCAACCCTCAGCCCTGATCCTCCATCCTCAATCCTCAATCCTCAAACCTCAATCTTCAATCCTCAATACTCAATCTTCGATTCTCAATTCTTAATCCTCAATCCTCAATCCCCAATTCTCAATCTTCAATCCTCAATCCTCAATCCTCAATCCTCAATCCTCGTTCCTCAAACCTCAGTCCTCAACCATCAGCCACAATCCTCAATCCTCAGTCCTCGTTCCTCAATCCTCAATCCTCATTTCTCAATCCTCAATAGTCAATCTCCAATCCTAGATCCTCAATCCCCAACCCTCAATCCTTAATCCTCAATCTTCAATCCTCAATCCTCAATTCTCAATCCTCAATACTCAATCCTCAATCCTCAATACTCACTCCCCAATCCTCAATCCTCAATACTCAACCATCAATCCTCAATTCTCAATACTCAATAGAATATCCTGAACTCTCAGTATTCAATACTCAAACCTCAATCCTCAACCCTCAGCCCTCATCCTCCATCCTCAATCCTCAATCCTCAAACCTCAATCTTCAATCCTCAATACTCAACCTTCGATTCTCAATTCTCAATCCTCAATCCTCAATCCCCAATCCTCAATCTTCAATCCTCAATCCTCAGTCTTCAATCCTCAATCCTCAATTCTCAACCCTCAAACCTCGTTCCTCAATCCTCAATCCTCAACCCTCAGTCCGCATACTCAATTCTCAATTCTCAATCCTCAAACCACAATCTTCAATACTCAATACTCAATCCTCAATCTTCAACACTCAATCCTCAATCCTCAACCCTCAATCCTCAATCATCAATCCTCAATCTTCGATACTCAATCCTCAAGCCTCAATACTCAATCCTCAATCTTCAATCCTGAATACTCAATCTTCAATCCTCAATACTCAGTCTTCAATCCTCAATCCTCAATCCTCAATCTTCAATCCTGAAAGCTCAATCTTCAATCCTCAATACTCAATATTCAATCCTCAACCCTCAATCCTCAATCCACAATCCTCAATCCTCAATCGTCAACCTTCAATACTCAATACTCTATCCTCAATCCTCAATCCTCAATCCTGAATCGTCAATCCTCACTCTTCAATCCTCAATACCCAATCGTCAATCCTCAATCCTCAATACTCAATCCTCAATACTCAATCTTGAATCCTCAATCCTCAATCCTCAATCCGCAATTCTCAAACCTCAACCCTCAATCCTCAATCCACAATCCTCAATCCTCAATCATCAACCTTCAATCCTCAATACTCTATCTTCAATCCTCAATCCTCAATCCTGAATCGTCAATCCTCATTCTTCAATCCTCAATACCCAATCGTCAATGCTCAATCCTCAATCCTCAATCCTCACTACTCAATCTTCAATCCTCAATCCTCAATCCTCAATACTCAACCATCAATCCTCAATTCTCAATAGTCAATAGAATATCCTGAATTCTCAGTATTCAATACTCAAACCTCAATCCTCAACCCTCAGCCCTCATCCTCCATTCTCAATCCTCAATCCTCAAACCTCTATCTTCAATCCTCAATACTCAATCTTCGATTCTCAATCCTCAATCCCCAATCATCATCTTCAATCCTCAATCCTCAATCCTCAATCCTCAATCCTCAATCCTCAATCATCAATACTCAATCTTCACTCCTCAATCCTCAATCCTCAATCCTCAATCATCAGTTATGAATACTCAATCTTCATAACTCAATCCTCAATCTTCAATCATCAATCCTCAGTCCTCAATCCTCAATCGTCATACCTCAAACCTCAATCCTCAACCCTCAGTCCTCATCCTCAATTCTCAATTCTCAATCCTCAATCCTCAACCCTCAATCCTCAATCCCCAATCCTCAATCCTCAATTCTCAATCCTCAATCCCCAAGCCTCAATCCTCAATCCTCAATCTTCAATCCTGAATTCTCAATCTTCAACCCTCAATACTCAATCTTCAATCCTCAATCCTCAACCCTCAATCCTCAATCCACAATCCTCAATCCTCATTCTTCAATCCTCAATACCCAATCATCAAACCTCAAACTCCGATACTCAATTCTCAATCCTCAATCCTCAATCCTCAATACTCAACCATCAATCCTCAATTCCACATACTCAATAGAATATCCTGAATTCTCAGTATTCAATACTCAAACATCAATCCTCAACAACCAGCCCTCATCCTGCATCCTCAATCCTCAATCCTCAAACCTCAATCCTCTATCCTCAATACTCAATCTTCGATCCTCAATCCTCAACGCTCAATCCTCAATCCTCAATCCTCAGTCATCAATCCTCAATCTTCAATACTCAATCCTCAATCCGCAGTCCTCAATCCTCAATCCTCGTTCCTCAAACCTCAATCCTCAAACCTCAGCCATCATCCTCAATCCTCAATCCTCGTTCCTCAATCCTCAATCCTCAATCCGCAATCCTCAATCCTCAGTCATCAATCCTCAATCCTCAATACTCAATCGTCAATCCTCAGTCCTCAATTCTCAATCCCCAATCCTCGTTCCTCAAACCTCAATCCTCAACCCTCAGTCCTCATCCTCAATTCTCAATCCTCAATCCTCAAACCTCAATCTTCAATCCTCAATACTGAATACTCAATCCTCAATACTCAACCAGCAATCCTCAATTCACAATACTCAATAGAATATCCTGAATACACAGTATTCAATACTCAAACCTCAATCCTCAACCCTCAGCCCTCATCCTCCATACTCAATCCTCAATCCTCAAACCTCTATCCTCAATCCTCAATACTCAACCTTCAATCCTCAATCCTCAGTCCTCAAACCTCAATCCTCAATCCTCAGTCATCAATCCTCAATCCTCAATACTCAAGAATCAATACTCAATTGTCAATCCTCAGTCCTCAATTCTCAATCCTCAATCCTCGTTCCTCAAACCTCAATCCTCAACCCTCAGTCCTCATCCTCTATTCTGAATCCTCAATCCTCAAACCTCAATTTTCAATCCTCAATCCTCAATCCTCAGTCATCAAGCCTCAATCTTCAATCCCCAATCCTCAATCCTCAAACCTCAATCCTCGATCCTCAATCCTCAGTCATCAATCCTCAATCCTCAATACTCAATCGTCAATACTCATTCGTCAATCCTCAGTCCTCAATTCTCAATCCTCAATCCTCGTTCCTCAAACCTCAATCCTCAACCCTCAGTCCTCATCCTCAATTCGCAATAGTCAATCTCCAATCCTAGATCCTCAATCCACAATCCTCAATCCTTAATCCTCAATCTTCAATCCTCAATCCTCAATTCTCAATCCTCAACTCTCAATCCTTAATCCTCAATCCTCAATCCCCAATCCTCAATCTTCAATCCTCAACCCTCAACACTCAATCGTCAATACTCAATCGTCAATCCTGAGTCCTCAATTCTCAATCCTCAATCCTCGTTCCTCAAACCTCAATCCTCAACCCTCAGTCCTCATCCTCAATTCTCAATCCTCAATCCTCAAACCTCAATCTTCAATCCTCAATACTGAATCCTCAATCCCCAATACTCAACCATCAATCCTCAATTCTCAATACTCAATAGAATATCCTGAATTCTCAGTATTCAATACCCAAACCTCAATCGTCAACCCTCAGCCCTGATCCTCCATCCTCAATCCTCAATCCTCAAACCTCAATCTTCAATCCTCAATACTCAATCTTCGATTCTCAATTCTTAATCCTCAATCCTCAATCCCCAATTCTCAATCTTCAATCCTCAATCCTCAATCCTCAATCCTCAATCCTCGTTCCTCAAACCTCAGTCCTCAACCATCAGCCACAATCCTCAATCCTCAATCCTCGTTCCTCAATCCTCAATCCTCATTTCTCAATCCTCAATAGTCAATCTCCAATCCTAGATCCTCAATCCCCAACCCTCAATCCTTAATCCTCAATCTTCAATCCTCAATCCTCAATTCTCAATCCTCAATACTCAATCCTCAATCCTCAATCCTCACTCCCCAATCCTCAATCCTCAATAGTCAACCATCAATCCTCAATTCTCAATACTCAATAGAATATCCTGAACTCTCAGTATTCAATACTCAAACCTCAATCCTCAACCCTCAGCCCTCATCCTCCATCCTCAATCCTCAATCCTCAAACCTCAATCTTCAATCCTCAATACTCAACCTTCGATTCTCAATTCTCAATCCTCAATCCTCAATCCCCAATCCTCAATCTTCAATCCTCAATCCTCAGTCTTCAATCCTCAATCCTCAATTCTCAACCCTCAAACCTCGTTCCTCAATCCTCAATCCTCAACCCTCAGTCCGCATACTCAATTCTCAATTCTCAATCCTCAAACCACAATCTTCAATACTCAATACTCAGTCCTCAATCTTCAACACTCAATCCTCAATCCTCAACCCTCAATCCTCAATCATCAATCCTCAATCTTCGATACTCAATCCTCAAGCCTCAATACTCAATCCTCAATCTTCAATCCTGAATACTCAATCTTCAATCCTCAATACTCAGTCTTCAATCCTCAATCCTCAATCCTCAATCTTCAATCCTGAACACTCAATCTTCAATCCTCAATACTCAATATTCAATCCTCAACCCTCAATCCTCAATCCACAATCCTCAATCCTCAATCGTCAACCTTCAATACTCAATACTCTATCCTCAATCCTCAATCCTCAATCCTGAATCGTCAATCCTCACTCTTCAATCCTCAATACCCAATCGTCAATCCTCAATCCTCAATACTCAATCCTCAATACTCAATCTTGAATCCTCAATCCTCAATCCTCAATCCGCAATTCTCAAACCTCAACCCTCAATCCTCAATCCACAATCCTCAATCCTCAATCATCAACCTTCAATCCTCAATACTCTATCTTCAATCCTCAATCCTCAATCCTGAATCGTCAATCCTCATTCTTCAATCCTCAATACCCAATCGTCAATGCTCAATCCTCAATCCTCAATCCTCACTACTCAATCTTCAATCCTCAATCCTCAATCCTCAATACTCAACCATCAATCCTCAATTCTCAATAGTCAATAGAATATCCTGAATTCTCAGTATTCAATACTCAAACCTCAATCCTCAACCCTCAGCCCTCATCCTCCATTCTCAATCCTCAATCCTCAAACCTCTATCTTCAATCCTCAATACTCAATCTTCGATTCTCAATCCTCAATCCCCAATCATCATCTTCAATCCTCAATCCTCAATCCTCAATCCTCAATCCTCAATCCTCAATCATCAATACTCAATCTTCACTCCTCAATCCTCAATCCTCAATCCTCAATCATCAGTTATGAATACTCAATCTTCATAACTCAATCCTCAATCCTCAATCATCAATCCTCAGTCCTCAATCCTCAATCGTCATACCTCAAACCTCAATCCTCAACCCTCAGTCCTCATCCTCAATTCTCAATTCTCTATCCTCAATCCTCAATCCTCAATCCTCAATCCCCAATCCTCAATCCTCAATTCTCAATCCTCAATCCCCAAGCCTCAATCCTCAATCCTCAATCTTCAATCCTGAATACTCAATCTTCAACCCTCAATACTCAATCTTCAATCCTCAACCCTCAATCCTCAATCCACAATCCTCAATCCTCATTCTTCAATCCTCAATACCCAATCATCAAACCTCAAACTCCGATACTCAATTCTCAATCCTCAATCCTCAATCCTCAATACTCAACCATCAATCCTCAATTCCAAATACTCAATAGAATATCCTGAATTCTCAGTATTCAATACTCAAACATCAATCCTCAACAACCAGCCCTCATCCTGCATCCTCAATCCTCAATCCTCAAACCTCAATCCTCTATCCTCAATACTCAATCTTCGATCCTCAATCCTCAACGCTCAATCCTCAATCCTCAATCCTCAATACTCAATCTTCGATCCTCAATCCTTAACGCTCAATCCTCAATCCTCAATCCTCAGTCACGAATACTCAATCTTCAATACTCAACACTCAATCCTCAATCCTCAATCCTCAATCCTCAATCCTCAATTCTCATTCCTCAAACCTAAATCCTCAACCCTCACTCCTTATCCTCAATTCTCAATTCTCAAACCTCAATCCACAATTCTCAATCTTCAATCCTCAATAATCAATCTCCAATCCTAGATCCTCAATCCCCAATCCTCAGTCGTTAATCCTCAATCTTCAATCCTTCATCCACAGTCCTCAATCCTCAATACTCAATCTTCAATCCTCAATCCTCAATTCTCAATTCTCAATCCTCAATACTCAATCCTCAATAGTCAATTCTCAATCGTCAACCCTCAATCCCCAAACCTGAATCTTCAATCCTCAATCCTCAACCCTCATTCCTCAATCCTCAATCCTCAATCCTCAATACACAATCTTCAATCCACAATCCTCAGTCCTCAATACGCAATCCTCAATCCTGAGTCATCAATCCTCAATACTCAATCGTCAATCCTCAGTCCTCAATTCTCAATCCTCAATCCTCGTTCCTCAAACCTCAATCCTCAACCCTCAGTCCTCATTCTCAATTCTCAATCCTCAATCCTCAAACCTCAATCTTCAATCCTCAATACTCAATCCTCAATCCTCAATACCCAACCATCAATCCTCAATTCTCAATACTCAATAGAATATCCTGAATTCTCAGTATTCAATACTCAAACCTCAATCCTCAACCCTCAGTCCTCATCCTCCATCCTGAATCCTCAATTCTCAATCCTCAATCTTCAATCCTCAATACTCAATCTTCAATCTTCAATCCTCAATCCTCAATGCTCAATCCTCAATCCTCAATCCTCAGACATCAATTCTCATCACTCAAGCCTCAACACTCAGTCCTCAATCGTCAATCCTCAATCCTCAATCCTCAATCTTCAATCCTCCATACTCAATCTTCAATCCTCAATCCTCAATCATCAATCCTCAATCCTCAATCCTCAATCCTCAATCCTCAATACTCAATCTTGAATCCTCAATCCTCAATCCTCAATCCGCAATCCTCAAACCTCAACCCTCAATCCTCAATCCACAATCCTCAATCCTCAATCATCAACCTTCAATCCTCAATACTCTATCTTCAATCCTCAATCCTCAATCCTGAATCGTCAATCCTCAGTCTTCAATCCTCAATACCCAATCGTCAATGCTCAATCCTCAATCCTCAATCCTCAATACTCAATCTTCAATCCTCAATCCTAATCCTCAATACTCAACCATCAATCCTCAATTCTCAATACTCAATAGAATATCCTGAATTCTCAGTATTCAGTACTCAAACCTCAATCCTCAACCCTCAGCCCTCATCCTCCATTCTCAATCCTCAATACTCAATCTTCGATTCTCAATCCTCAATCCCCAATCATCAATCTTCAATTCTCAATCCTCAATCCTCAATCCTCAATCCTCAATCCTCAATCATCAATACTCAATCTTCAATCCTCAATCCTCAATCCTCAATCCTCAATCCTCAATCCTCAATCCTCAATCCTCAATCCTCAATACTCAATCTTCAATCCTCAATGCTCAATCCTCAATCCTCAATCCTCAATCCTCAGTCATCAATCCTTAATCCTCAATACTCAATCGTCAATCCTCGGTCCTCAATTCTCAATCCTCAATCCTCGTTCCTCAAACCTCAATCCTCAACCCGCAGTCCTCATCCTCAATTCTCAATCCTCAATCCTCAAACCTCAATCTTCTATCCTCAATACTCAATCCTCAATCCTCAATACTCAACCATCAATCCTCAATTCTCAATACTCAATAGAATATCCTGAATTCTCAGTATTCAATACTCAAACCTCAATCCTCAACCCTCAGCCCTCATCCTCCATCCTCAATCCTCAATCCTCTATCCTCAATCCTCAAGCCTCAATCCTCTATCCCCAATCCTCAATCTTCAATCCTCAACCCTCAATCCTCAAGCCGCAATCCTCAATCCTCAATCTTCAATCCTGAATATTCAATCTTCAATCCTCAATACTCAATCTTCAATCCTCAACACTCAATCCTCAATCCACAATCCTCAATACTCAATCATCAACCTTCAATCCTCAATACTCAATCTTCAGTCCTCAATCCTCAATCCTCAATCGTCAGTCCTCATTCTTCAATCCTCAATACCCAATCCTCAATCGTCAATCCTCGATCCTCCATCCTCAATTCTCAATCCTCGATCCTCAGTCCTCAGTCCACAATCCTCAATCCTCAAAACTCAGCCCTCATCCTCAATCCTCAATCAAAAATCCTCAATCATCAATATTCAATCCTCAATACTCAGTCTTCAATCCTCAATCCTCAATCCTCAATCCTCAATCCTCAATCCTCAATACTCAATCTTCAATCCTCAATGCTCAATCCTCAATCCTCAATCCTCAATCCTCAGTCATCAATCCTCAATCCTCAATACTCAATCGTCAATCCTCGGTCCTCAATTCTCAATCCTCAATCCTCAATACTGAACCATCAATCCTCAATTCCCAATACTCAATAGAATATCCTGAATTCTCAGTATTCAATACTCAAACCTCAATCCTCAACCATTAGCCCTCATCCTCCATCCTCAATCCTCAAACCTCAAACCTCAATCTTCAATTCTCAATACTCAATCTTCGATCCTCAATCCTCAACCCTCAATCCTCAATCCTCAATCCTCAGCCCTGAATACTCAATCTTCAGTACTCAATCCTCAATCCTCAATCCTCAATCCTCAATCCTCAATCCTCAATCCTCAATCCTCATTCCTCAAACCTCAATCCTCAACCCTCAGTCCTCATCCTCAATTCTCAATTCTCAATCCTCAATCCTCAATCCTCAATCTTCAATCCTCAATAATCAATCTCCAATCCTAGATCCTCAATCCCCAATCCTCAATCCTTAATCCTCAATCTTCAATCCTCAATCCCAAGTACTCAATCCTCAATACTCAATCTTCAATCCTCAAACCTCAATCCTCAATATTCAACACACAACCATCAACCATCAATTCTCAATACTCAACCATCAATCCTCAATTCTTAATACTCAACAGAATATCCTGAATTCTCATGATTCAATACTCAATCCACAATATTCAATAATCAAATCTCGATCCTCAAACATCAATACTCAATCTTCAATACTCAATCCCCAATCCTCAATCCTCAATCCTCAATAGTCAATCTTCAATCCTCAATCCTCAATCCTCAATCCTCAATCCTCAACCCTCAGCCCTCGTCCTCAATCCTCAATCCTGAATCCTCAATCCTCAATCATCAATCCTCGATACTCAGTCTTCAGTTGTCAATCCGCAATACTCAATCCTCAATCCTCAATCCTCATTCATCAATCCTCAATCCTCAATCATCAACCTTCAATCATCAACACTCAACCGTCAATCCTCAATTCTCAATACTCAATAGAATATCCCGAATTCTCATGATTCAATACTCAATCCACAATATTCAATAATCAAATCTCGATCCCCAAACATCAATTCTCAACACTCAATCCTCAACACTCGGTCCTCTCTCTTCAATCCTCCATCCTCAATCCTCTATCCTCAAGCGTCAATCCTCAATCCTCAATCCTCAAACCTCAATCCTCAGTCCTCAAACCTCAATTCCGAATCCTCAATCGTGAATGCTCAATCTTCATCCCTCAGTCCGCAACAATCAGTTGTCAATCCTCAATCCTCAACAGAATATCCTCAATTCACAGTTTTCAACACTGAATCCCCAATCTTCAATCTTCAAATCTCAATCCACAGACATCAATTCTCATCACTCAAGCCTCAACACTCAGTCCTCAATCGTCAATCCTCAATCCTCAATCCTCAATCTTCAATCCTCCATACTCAATCTTCAATCCTCAATCATCAATCCTCAATCCTCAATCCTCAATCCTCAATACTCAATCTTGAATCCTCAATCCTCAATCCTCAATCCGCAATCCTGAAACCTGAACCCTCAATCCTCAATCCACAATCCTCAATCCTCAATCATCAACCTTCAATCCTCAATACTCTATCTTCAATCCTCAATCCTCAATCCTAAATCGTCAATCCTCACTCTTCAATCCTCAATACCCAATCGTCAATCGTCAATCCTCGATCCTCCATCCTCAATTCTCAATCCTCAATCCTCAGTCCTCAGTCCACAAACCTCAATCCTCAAAACTCAGCCCTCATCCTCAATCCTCAATCAAAAATCCTCAATCGTCAATATTCAATCCTCAATACTCAGTCTTCAATCCTCAATCCTCAATCCTCAATCCTCAATCCTCAATCCTCAATACTCAATCTTCAATCCTCAATGCTCAATCCTCAAGCCTCAATCCTCAATCCTCAATCTTCAATCCTGAACACTCAATCTTCAATCCTCAATACTCAATCTTCAATCCTCAACCCTCAATCCTCAATCCACAATCCACAATCCTCAATCGTCAACCTTCAATCCTCAATACTCTATCTTCAATCCTCAATCCTCAATCCTGAATCGTCAATCCTCACTCTTCAATCCTCAATACCCAATCGTCAATCATCAATCCTCAATACTCAATCCTCAACACTCAATCCTCAATACACAATCGTCAATCCTCAATCCTCAATCCTCAATCCTCAATACTCAATCTTGAATCCTCAATCCTCAATCCTCAATCCTCAATCCTCAATCCTCAATCCTCAACCCTCAGCCCTCGTCCTCAATCCTCAATCCTGAATCCTCAATCCTCAATCATCAATCCTCGATACTCAGTCTTCAGTTGCCAATCCGCAATACTCAATCCTCAATCCTCAATCCTCATTCATCAATCCTCAATCCTCAATCATCAACCTTCAATCATCAATACTCAACCGTCAATCCTCAATTCTCAATACTCAATAGAATATCCCGAATTCTCATGATTCAATACTCAATCCACAATATTCAATAATCAAATCTCGATCCCCAAACATCAATTCTCAACACTCAATCCTCAACACTCGGTCCTCTCTCTTCAATCCTCCATCCTCAATCCTCTATCCTCAAGCGTCAATCCTCAATCCTCAATCCTCAAACCTCAATCCTCAGTCCTCAAACCTCAATTCCGAATCCTCAATCGTGAATGCTCAATCTTCATCCCTCAGTCCGCAACAATCAGTTGTCAATCCTCAATCCTCAACAGAATATCCTCAACTCACAGTTTTCAATACTGAATCCCCAATCTTCAATCTTCAAATCTCAATCCACAGACATCAATTCTCATCACTCAAGCCTCAACACTCAGTCCTCAATCGTCAATCCTCAATCCTCAATCCTCAATCTTCAATCCTCCATACTCAATCTTCAATCCTCAATCATCAATCCTCAATCCTCAATCCTCAATCCTCAATACTCAATCTTGAATCCTCAATCCTCAATCCTCAATCCGCAATCCTCAAACCTGAACCCTCAATCCTCAATCCACAATCCTCAATCCTCAATCATCAACCTTCAATCCTCAATACTCTATCTTCAATCCTCAATCCTCAATCCTGAATCGTCAATCCTCACTCTTCAATCCTCAATACCCAATCGTCAATGCTCAATCCTCAATCCTCAATCCTCAATACTCAATCTTCAATCCTCAATCCTCAATCCTCAATACTCAACCATTAATCCTCAATTCTCAATACTCAACAGAATATCCTGAATTCTCAGTATTCAATACTCAAACCTCAATCCTCAACCCTCAGCCCTCATCCTCCATTCTCAATCCTCAATCCTCAAACCTCTATCTTCAATCCTCAATACTCAATGTTCGATTCTCAATCCTCAATCCCCAATCATCAATCTTCAATTCTCAATCCTCAATCCTCAATCCTCAATCCTCAATCCTCAATCATCAATACTCAATCTTCAATCCTCAATCCTCAATCCTCAATCCTCAATCCTCAATCCTCAATCCTCAATCCTCAATACTCAACCTTCAATTCTCAATGCTCAATCCTCAATCCTCAATCCTCAATCCTCAGTCATCAATCCTCAATCCTCAATACTCAATCGTCAATCCTCGGTCCTCAATTCTCAATCCTCAATCCTCGTTCCTCAAACCTCAATCCTCAACCCGCAGTCCTCATCCTCAATTCTCAATCCTCAATCCTCAAACCTCAATCTTCTATCCTCAATACTCAATCCTCAATCCTCAATACTCAACCATCAATCCTCAATTCTCAATACTCAATAGAATATCCTGAATTCTCAGTATTCAATACTCAAACCTCAATCCTCAACCCTCAGCCCTCATCCTCCATCCACAATCCTCAATCCTCAATACTCAATCCTCAAGCCTCAATCCTCAATCCTCAATCTTCAATCCTGAACACTCAATCTTCAATCCTCAATACTCAATCTTCAATCCTCAACCCTCAATCCTCAATCCACAATCCACAATCCTCAATCGTCAACCTTCAATCCTCAATACTCTATCTTCAATCCTCAATCCTCAATCCTGAATCGTCAATCCTCACTCTTCAATCCTCAATACCCAATCGTCAATCCTCAATCCTCAATCCTCAATCCTCAATACTCAATCTTCAATCCTCAATCCTCAATCCCCAATCATCAATCTTCAATCCTCAATCCTCAATCCTCAATCCTCAATCCTCAATCCTCAATCATCAATACTCAATCTTCAATCCTCAATCCTCAATCCTCAATCCTCAATCCTCAATCATCAGTCATGAATACTCAATCTTCATAACTCAATCCTCAATCCTCAATCCTCCATCCTCAGTCCTCAATCCTCAATCGTCATTCCTCAAACCTCAATCCTCAACCCTCAGTCCTCATCCTCAATTCTCAACTCTCAATCCTCAATCCTCAATCCTCAATCCTCAATCCCCAATCCTCAATCTTCAATCCTCAATCCTCAATCCCCAAGCCTCAATCCTCAATCCTCAATCTTCAATCCTGAATACTCAATCTTCAATCCTCAATACTCAATCTTCAATCCTCAACCCTCAATCTTCAATCCACAATCCTCAATCCTCAATCATCAACCTTCAATCCTCAATACTCAATCTTCAGTCCTCAATCTTAAATCCCCAATCGTCAATCCTCATTCTTCAATCCTCAATACCCAATCCTCAATCGTCAATCCTCGATCCTCCATCCTCAATTCTCGATCCTCAATCCTCAAACTTCGTTCCTCAAACCTCAATCCTCAACCCTCAGTCCGCATCCTCAATTCTCAACTCTCAATCCTCAAGCCTCAATCTTCAATCCTCAATACTCAATCCTCAATCTTCAACACTCAATCCTAGATCCTCAATCCCCAATCCTCAATCCTTAATCCTCAACCTTCAATCCTCAATCCTCAATTCTCAATCCTAAATACTCAATCCTCAATACTCAATCCTCAATCCCCAATCCTCAATCTTCAATCCTCAATCCTCAATCCTCAAGCCTCAATACTCAATCCTCAATCTTCAATCCTGAATACTCAATCTTCAATCCTCAATACTCAGTCTTCAATCCTCAATCCTCAATCCTCAATCCTCAATCCTCAAACCTCAATCTTCAATCGTCAATACTCAATCATCGATTCCCAATTCTCAATCCTCAATCCTCAGTCCCCAATCCTCAATCTTCAATCCTCAATCCTCAATCCTCAATCCTCAATCCTCAATCCTCAATCCTCAATCCTCTATCCCCAATCCTCAATCTTCAATCCTCAACCCTCAATCCTCAAGCCTCAATCCTCAATCCTCAATCTTCAATCCTGAATATACAATCTTCAATCCTCAATACTCAATCTTTAATCCTCAAACCTCAATCCCCAATCCACAATCCTCAATCCTCAATCATCAACCTTCAATCCTCAATACTCAATCTTCAGTCCTCAATCCTCAATCCTCAATCGTCAGTCCTCATTCTTCAATCCTCAATACCCAATCCTCAATCGTCAATCCTCGATCCTCCATCCTCAATTCTCAATCCTCAATCCTCAGTCCTCAGTCCTCAATCTTCAATCCTCAATACTCAATCTTCAATCCTCAATCCTCAATCCTCAATCCTCAACCTCAATCCTCAGTCCTCAAACCTCAATTCCGAATCCTCAACCCTGAATGCTCAATCTTCATCCCTCGGTCCGAAACAATCAATTGTCAATCCTCAATCCTCAGTAGAATATCCTCAATTCACAGTTTTCAATACTCAATCCCCAATCTTCAATCTTCAAATCTCAATCCACAGACATCAATTCTCATCACTCAACCCTCAGCACTCAGTCCTCAATCTTCAATCCTCAATCCTCAATCCTCAATCTTCAATCCTCCATACTCAATCTTCAATCCTCAATCCTCAATCA
This sequence comes from Calliopsis andreniformis, assembly GCF_051401765.1. NCBI lineage: Eukaryota > Metazoa > Arthropoda > Insecta > Hymenoptera > Andrenidae > Calliopsis > Calliopsis andreniformis. The sequence goes on from NW_027480522.1 coordinate 1,645,303, forward strand.
TCAATCCCCAATCCTCAATCCTCAGCCATCAATCCTCAGTCCTCAAACCTCAATCCTCAATCCTCAATTCTCAATCCTCAATACTCAGCCATCAATCCTCAATTCTCAATACTCAATAGAATCCTGAATTCTCAGCTTTCAATACTCAATCCTCAATCTACAATCATCAACCTTCAATCCTCAATACTCTATCTTCAATCCTCAATCCTCAATCCTGAATCGTCAATCCCCAATCCTCAATCTTCAATCCTCAATCCTCAGTCCTCAGTCCTCAATCCTCAATTCTCAATCCTCAAACCTCGTTCCTCAAACCTCAATCCTCAACCCTCAGTCCGCATCCTCAATTCTCAATTCTCAATCCTCAAACCTCAATCTTCAATCCTCAATACTCAATCCTCAATCTTCAACACTCAATCCTCAATCCTCAATCCTCAATCCTCAATCATCAAACCTCAAACTCCCATACTCAATCCTCAATCCTCAATCCTCAATCCTCAATACTCAACCATCAATCCTCAATTCCAAATACTCAATAGAATATCCTGAATTCTCAGTATTCAATACTCAAACCTCAATCCTCAACAACCAGCCCTCATCCTCCATCCTCAATCCTCAATCCTCAAACCTCAATCCTCAATCCTCAATACTCAATCTTCGATCCTCAATCCTCAACGCTCAATCCTCAATCCTCAATCCTCAGTCACGAATACTCAATCTTCAATACCCAACACTCAATCCTCAATCCTCAATCCTCAATCCTCAATCCTCAATCCTCATTCCTCAAACCTAAATCCTCAACCCTCACTCCTTATCCTCAATTCTCAATTCTCAAACCTCAATCCTCAATTCTCAATCTTCAATCCTCAATAATCAATCTCCAATCCTAGATCCTCAATCCCCAATCCTCAATCGTTAATCCTCAATCTTCAATCCTCAATCCACAGTCCTCAATCCTCAATACTCAATCTTAAATCCTCAATCCTCAATTCTCAATCCTCAATACTCAATCCTCAATAGACAATCCTCAATCGTCAACCCTCAATCCCCAAACCTGAATCTTCAATCCTCAATCCTCAACCCTCAATCCTCAATCCTCAATCCTCAATCCTCAATCCTCAATCCTCAATCCTCTATCCCCAATCCTCAATCTTCAATCCTCAACCCTCAATCCTCAAGCCTCAATCCTCAATCCTCAATCTTCAATCCTGAATATTCAATCTTCAATCCTCAATACTCAATCTTCAATCCTCAAACCTCAATCTTCAATCCACAATCCTCAATCCTCAATCATCAACCTTCAATCCTCAATACTCAATCTTCAGTTCTCAATCCTCAATCCTCAATCGTCAGCCCTCATACTCAATCCTCAATCCTGATTCCTCAATCCTCAATCTTCGATCCTCAATACTCAGTCTTCAATCATCAACCCTCAATACTCAATACACATTCCTCAAACATCAGTCCTCAATCCTCAATCATCAACCTTCAATCCTCAATCCCCAGTCCTCAATCTTCAATCCTCAATGCTCAATCCTCAATCCCCAATCCTCAGTCCTCAACCCTCAATCCTCAATCCTCAATCCTCAATCCTCAATCCTCAGTCCTCAAACCTCAATCCTCAATCCTCAATTCTCAATCCTCAATACTCAACCATCAATACTCAATTCTCAATACTCAATAGAATATCCTGAATTCTCAGCTTTCAATACTCAATCCTCAATCTACAATCTTCAAGTCTCGATCCACAAACATCTATTCTCATCACTCAACCCTCAACACTCAGTCCTCAATCTTTAATCCTCAATACTCAATCCTCAATCTTCAATCCTCATTACTCAATCTTCAGTCCTCAATCCTCAATCCTCAATCCTCAATCCTCAGTCATCAATCCTCAATCTTCAATACTCAATCCTCAATCCTCAATCCTCAATCCTCAATCCTCAATCCTCATTCCTCAAACCTCAATCCTCAACCCTCAGCCCTCATCCTCCATCCTCAATCCTCAATCCTCAATCCTCAATATTCAATCCTCAAATACTCAACCTTCGATCATCAATCCTCAGTCCTAAATCCTCAAACCTCAGTCCTCAGTCATGAATACTCCATCTTCAATACTCAATACACAATCCTCAATCGTCAATCCTCAATCCTCAATCCTCAATCCTCATTCTTCAAACCTCAATCCTCAACCCTCAGTCCTCATCCTCAATTCCCAATTCTCAATCCTCAATCCTCGATTCTCAATCTTCAATCCTCAATAGTCAATCTTCAATCCTCAATCCGCAGTCCTCAATCTTCAATCCTCAATGCTCAATCCTCAATCCTCAATCCTCGGTCCTCAATCCTCAACCCTCAATCCTCATACCTCAATCCTCAACCGTCAGTCCTCGTCCTCAATCCTCAACTATCAATCCTCAATCCTCAATATTCAATCATCAATACTCAATCTTCAATCGTCAATCCTCAATCCTCAATCCTCAATCCTCAGTACTCAAACTTCAATCCGGAATCTTCAATCCTGAAACCTCAACCTTCAGACCTCAGTCCTCAACAATCGGTTGTCAATTCTCAATCCTCAATACAACATCATCAATTCACAGTTTTCAATACCCAATACTCAATCTGCAATCTTCAAATCTCTATCCACAAACATCAATTCTCATCACTGAACCCTCAACACTCAGTCCCCAATCCTCAATCCTCAATCCTCAATCCTCAATCTTCAATCCTCAATACTCAATCCTCAATACTCAACCATCAATCCTTAATTCTCAATACTCAATAGAATATCCTGAATTCTCAGGATTCAATACTCAAACCTCAATCCTCAACCCTCAGCCCTCATCCTCCATCCTCAATCCTCAATCTTCAATCCTCAATCTTCAACCTCAGTACTCAATCTTCAATCTTCAATCCTCAATCCTCAATCCGCAATCCTCGATCCTCAATCCTCAGTTATCAATCCTCAATCTTCAATACTCAATCGTCAATCCGTAGTCCTCAATCTTCAATCCTCAATCCGCAATCGTCAATCTTCAATCCTCCATACTCATTCTTCAATCCTCAATACTCAATCATCAATCCTCAATCCTCAATCCTCAGTCATCAATCCTCAATCTTCAATACTCAATCCTCAATCCTCAATCCTCAATCCTCAATCATCAATCCTGAATACTCAATCTTCAATCCTCAATACTCAATCCTCAACCCTCAATACTCAACCATCAATCCTCAACTCTCAATACTCAATAGAATATCCTGAATTCTCAGTATTCAATACTCAAACCTCAATCCTCAACACTCAGCCCTCATCCTCCACCCTCAATCCTCAATCCTCAATCCTCAATCTTCAATCCTCAATACTCAATCTTCAATCTTCAATCCTCAATCCTCAATCCTTAATCCTCAATCCTCAATCCTCAGTCACCAATCCTCAATCTTCAATACTCAATCGTCAATCCGCAGTCCTCAATCCTCAATCCTCAATCCTCGTTCCACAAACCTCAATCCTCAACCCTCAGCCGTCATCCTCAATTCTCAATCCTCGTTCCTCAATCCTCAATCCTCAATCCTCAATCCTCAATCATCAATACTCAATCTTCAATCCTCAATCCTCAATCCTCAATCCTCAATCCTCAATCATCAGTCATGAACACTCAATCTTCATAACTCAATCCTCAATCCCCAATCCTCCATCCTCAGTCCTCAATCCTCAATCGTCATTCCTCAAACCTCAATCCTCAACCCTCAGTCCTCATCCTCAATTCTCAATTCTCAAACCTCAATCCTCAATCCTCAATCCCCAATCCTCAATCTTCAATCCTCAATCCTCAATCCCCAAGCCTCAATCCTCAATCCTCAATCTTCAATCCTGAATACTCAATCTTCAATCCTCAATACTCAATCTTCAATCCTCAACCCTCAATCTTCAATCCACAATCCTCAATCCTCAATCATCAACTTTCAATCCTCAATACTCAATCTTCAGTCCTCAATCCTCAATCGTCAATCCTCATTCTTCAATCCTCAATACCCAATCCTCAATCGTCAATCCTCAATCCTCCATCCTCAATTCTCAATCCTCAATCCTCAAACTTCGTTCCTCAAACCTCAATCCTCAACCCTCAGTCCGCATCCTCAATTCTCAATTCTCAATCCTCAAACCTCAATCTTCAATCCTCATTACTCAATCCACAATCTTCAACACTCAATCCTAGATCCTCAATCCCCAATCCTCAATGCTTAATCCTGAACCTTCAATTCTCAATCCTCAATTCTCAATCCTAAATACTCAATCCTCAATACTCAATCCTCAATCCCCAATCCTCAATCTTCAATCCTCAATCCTCAATCCTCAAGCCTCAATACTCAATCCTCAATCTTCAATCCTGAATACTCAATCTTCAATCCTCAATACTCAGTCTTCAATCCTCAATCCTCAATCCTCAATCCTCAATCCTCAAACCTCAATCTTCAATCCTCAATACTCAATCTTCGATTCCCAATTCTCAATCCTCAATCCTCAGTCCCCAATCCTCAATCTTCAATCCTCAATCCTCAATCCTCAATCCTCAATCCTCAATCCTCAATCCTCAATCCTCAATCCTCTATCCCCAATCCTCAATCTTCAATCCTCACCCCTCAATCCTCAAGCCTCAATCCTCAATCCTCAATATTCAATCCTGAATATTCAATCTTCAATACTCAATCCTCAATCCTCAATCCTCAATCCTCAATCCACAATCGTCAATCCTCAATCTTCAGTACCCAATCCTCAATCCTCTGTCCTCAATCCCCAATATTCAATCTTCAATCCTCAATCCTCAATCCTCGATACACGACCCTCAGCCCTCATCCTCAATCCTCAATCCTGAATCCTCAATTCTCAATCTTCGATCCTCAATACTCAGTCTTCAATCATCAACCCTCAATACTCAATACACATTCCTCAAACATCAATCCTCAGTCCTCAATCATCAACCTTCAATCCTCAATCCCCAGTCCTCAATCTTCAATCCTCAATGCTCAAACCTCAATCCCCAATCCTCAGTCCTCAACCCTCAATCCTCAATCCTCAATCCTCAATCCTCAATCCTCAGTCCTCAAAACTCAATGCTCAATCCTCAATTCTCAATCCTCAATACTCAACCATCAATCCTCAATTCTCAATACTCAATAGAATATCCTGAATTCTCAGCTTTCAATACTCAATCCTCAATCTACAATCTTCAAGTCTCGATCCACAAACATCTATTCTCATCACTCAACCCTCAACACTCAGTCCTCAATCTTTAATCCTCAATCCTCAATCCTCAATCTTCAATCCTCATTACTCAATCTTCAGTCCTCAATCCTCAATCCTCAATCCTCAATCCTCAGTCATCAATCCTCAATCTTCAATACTCAATCCTCAATCCTCAATCCTCAATCCTCAATCCTCAATCCTCATTCCTCAAACCTCAATCCTCAACCCTCAGCCCTCATCCTCCATCCTCAATCCTCAATCCTCAATCCTCAATCTTCAATCCTCAAATACTCAACCTTCGATCATCAATCCTCAGTCCTAAATCCTCAATCCTCAGTCCTCAGTCATGAATACTCCATCTTCAATACTCAATACACAATCCTCAATCGTCAATCCTCAATCCTCAATCCTCAATCCTCATTCTTCAAACCTCAATCCTCAACCCTCAGTCCTCATCCTCAATTCCTAATTCTCAATCCTCAATCCTCGATTCTCAATCTTCAATCCTCAATAATCAATCATCAATCCTCAATCCTCAATCCTCAGTCATCAATCCTCAATCTTCAATACTCAATCCTCAATCCTCAATCCTCAATCATCAATCCTGAATACTCAATCTTCAACCCTCAATGCTCAATCCTCAATCCTCAATCCTCGGTCCTCAATCCTCAACCCTCAATCCTCATACCTCAATCCTCAACCGTCAGTCCTCGTCCTCAATCCTCAACTATCAATCCTCAATCCTCAATATTCAATCATCAATACTCAATCTTCAATCGTCAATCCTCAATCCTCAATCCTCAATCCTCAGTACTCAAACTTCAATCCGGAACCTTCAATCCTGAAACCTCAACCTTCAGACCTCAGTCCTCAACAATCGGTTGTCAATTCTCAATCCTCAATACAACACCATCAATTCACAGTTTTCAATACTCAATACTCAATCTGCAATCTTCAAATCTCTATCCACAAACATCAATTCTCATCACTGAACCCTCAACACTCAGTCCCCAATCCTCAATCCTCAATCCTCAATCCTCAACCTTCAATCCTCAATACTCAATCCTCAATACTCAACCATCAATCCTTAATTCTCAATACTCAATAGAATATCCTGAATTCTCAGGATTCAATACTCAAACCTCAATCCTCAACCCTCAGCCCTCATCCTCCATCCTCAATCCTCAATCTTCAATCCTCAATCTTCAATCCCCAGTACTCAATCTTCAATCATCAATCCTCAATCCTCAATCCTCAATCCTCGATCCTCAATCCTCAGTTATCAATCGTCAATCTTCAATACTCAATCGTCAATCCGTAGTCCTCAATCTTCAATCCTCAATCCGCAATCGTCAATCTTCAATCCTCCATACTCATTCTTCAATCCTCAATACTCAATCATCAATCCTCAATCCTCAATCCTCAGTCATCAATCCTCAATCTTCAATACTCAATCCTCAATCCTCAATCCTCAATCCTCAATCCTCAATCCTCATTCCTCAAACCTCAATCCTCAACCCTCAGTCCTCATCCTCAATTCTCAATTCTCAATCCTCAATCCTCAATCCTCAATCTTCAATCCTCAATCCTCAATCCTCAATCCTCAATCCTCAATCCTCAATCATCAATCCTGAATACTCAATCTTCAATCCTCAATACTCAATCCTCAATCCTCAATACAACACCATCAATTCACAGTTTTCAATACTCAATACTCAATCTGCAATCTTCAAATCTCTATCCACAAACATCAATTCTCATCACTGAACCCTCAACACTCAGTCCCCAATCCTCAATCCTCAATCCTCAATCCTCAATCTTCAATCCTCAATACTCAATCCTCAATACTCAACCATCAATCCTTAATTCTCAATACTCAATAGAATATCCTGAATTCTCAGGATTCAATACTCAAACCTCAATCCTCAACCCTCAGCCCTCATCCTCCATCCTCAATCCTCAATCTTCAATCCTCAATCTTCAATCCCCAGTACTCAATCTTCAATCATCAATCCTCAATCCTCAATCCTCAATCCTCGATCCTCAATCCTCAGTTATCAATCGTCAATCTTCAATACTCAATCGTCAATCCGTAGTCCTCAATCTTCAATCCTCAATCCGCAATCGTCAATCTTCAATCCTCCATACTCATTCTTCAATCCTCAATACTCAATCATCAATCCTCAATCCTCAATCCTCAGTCATCAATCCTCAATCTTCAATACTCAATCCTCAATCCTCAATCCTCAATCCTCAATCCTCAATCCTCATTCCTCAAACCTCAATCCTCAACCCTCAGTCCTCATCCTCAATTCTCAATTCTCAATCCTCAATCCTCAATCCTCAATCTTCAATCCTCAATCCTCAATCCTCAATCCTCAATCCTCAATCCTCAATCATCAATCCTGAATACTCAATCTTCAATCCTCAATACTCAATCCTCAATCCTCAATACTCAACCATCAATCCTCAATTCTCAATACTCAATAGAATATCCTGAATTCTCAGTATTCAATACTCAAACCTCAATCCTCAACCCTCAGCCCTCATCCTCCACCCTCAATCCTCAATCCTCAATCCACAATCTTCAATCCTCAATACTCAATCTTCAATCTTCAATCCTCAATCCTCAATCCTCAATCCTCAATCCTCAATCCTCAGTCATCAATCCTCAATCTTCAATACTCAATCGTCAATCCGCAGTCCTCAATCCTCAATCCTCAATCCTCGTTCCACAAACCTCAATCCTCAACCCTCAGCCGTCATCCTCAATTCTCAATCCTCGTTCCTCAATCCTCAATCCTCAATCCTCAAGCCTCAATCATCAATACTCAATCTTCAATCCTCAATCCTCAATCCTCAATCCTCTTTACTCAATCATCAGTCATGAATACTCAATCTTCATAACTCAATCCTCAATCCTCAATCCTCCATCCTCAGTCCTCAATCCTCAATCGTCATTCCTCAAACCTCAATCCTCAACCCTCAGTCCTCATCCTCAATTCTCAATTCTCAATCCTCAATCCTCAATCCTCAATCCTCAATCCCCAATCCTCAATCTTCAATCCTCAATCCTCAATCCTCAATCCTCAATCCTCAATCCTCAATTCTCAATCCTCAGTCCTCGTTCCTCAAACCTCAATCCTCAACCCTCAGTCCTCATCCTCTATTCTAAATTCTCAATCCTCAAACCTCAACCTTCAATCCTCAATACTCAATCCTCAATCTTCAACACTCAATCCTCAATCCTCAATACTCAATCCTCAATCATCAATCCTCAATCCGCAATCCCCAATCCTCAATCCTAAATCCTGAATCGTCAGTCTTCAATACTCAATACTCAATCTGCAGTCCTCAGTCCTCAATCCTCAATCCTGAATCCTCATTCTTCAGTCCTCAATACCCAATCCTCAATCTTCAACCCACAACCCTCAATCCTCAATTCTCAATCCTCAATCCTCAGTCCACAGTCCTCAAACCTCAATCCTCAACCCTCAGCCATCATACTCAATCCTCAATCCTCGTTCCTCAATCCTCAATCCTCAATCCTCAATCCTCAATAGTCAATCTCCTATCCTAGATCCTCAATCCCGAATACTCAATCCTTAATCCACAATCTTCAATCCTCAATCCTCAATTCTCAATCATCAATACTCAATCCTCAATCCTCAACCCTCAATCCTCAACCCTCAATCCTCAATCCTCAATCTTCAATCATCAATACTCAATCTTCAATACTCAATCCTCAATCCTCAATCCTAAAATCCTCAATCTCCAATATTCAACACACAACCCTCAACCATCAATCCTCAATACTCAACCATCAATACTCAATTCTCAATACTCAATAGAATATCCTGAATTCTCTGTTTTCAATAGTCAATCCTCAATCTTCAATCATCATGTCTCCATCCACAAACATCAATTCTCATCACTCAACCCTCAACACTCAGTCCTCAATCTTCAATCCTCAATCCTCAATACTCAATCCTCAGTCCTCAGTCCTCAATCTTCAATACTCAATCCTCAATCCTAAAATCCTCAATCCTCAGTCATCAATCCTTAATCTTCAATACTCAATCCTCAATCCTCGATCCTCAACCCTCAATCCTCAATCCTCATTCCTCAAACCTCAATCCTCAACCCTCAGTCCTCATCCGCCATCCTCAATCCACAATCCTCAATCCTCAATCCTCAATCCTCAATCATCAATCCTCAATCCTCATTCATCAACCTTCAATCCTCAATACTCAATCTTCAATCCTCAAAACTCAATCCTCAATATTCAACACACAACCATCAATCCTCAATTCTCAATACTCAATAGAATATCCCGAATTCTCATGACTCAACACTCAATCCACAATATTCAATAATCAAGTCTCGATCCTCAAACATCAATTCTCAACACTCAATCCTCAACACTCGGTCCTCTCTCTTCAATCCTCCATCCTCAATCCTCTATCCTCAAGCGTCAATCCTCAATCCTCAATCGTCAACCCTCAATCCTCAGTCCTCAAACCTCAATTCCGAATCCTCAATCCTGAATGCTCAATCTTCATCCCTCTGTCCGCAACAATCAATTGTGAATCCTCAATCCTCAATAGAATATCCTCAATTCACAGTTTTCAATACTCAATCCCCAATCTTCAATCTTCAAATCTCAATCCACAGACATCAATTCTCATCACTCAACCCTCAAAACTCAGTCCTCTCTCTTCAATCCTCCATCCTCAATCCTCTATCCTCAAGCGTCAATCCTCAATCCTTAATCCTCAATCCTCAATCCTCAATCCTCAATCATCAATCCTCAATCTTCAATACTCAATCCTCAATCCTCAATCCTCAATCCTCAATCTTCAATCCTCAATACTCAATCATCAATCTTCAATCCTCAATCCTCAATTCTCAATCCTCAATCCTCAATCCTCAGTCATCAATCCTCAATCTTCAATACTCAATTGTCAATCCGCTGTCCTCAATCCTCAATCCTCAATCCTCGTTCCTCAAACCTCAATCTTCAACCCTCAGCCATCATCCTCAATCCTCAATCCTCGTTCCTCAAACCTCAAAACTCAATCCTCAATCCTCAATAGTCAATCTCCAATCCTAGATCCTCAATCCCCAATCCTCAATCCTTAATCCTCAATCTTCAATCCTCAATCCTCAATTCTCAATCCTCAATACTCAATCCTCAATACTCAATCCTCAATTCCCTATCCTCAATCTTCAATCCTCAATCCTCAATCCTCAAGCCTCAATCCTCAATCCTCAATCCTCAATCCTCAGTCCTCAATCCTCAATCCTCAATCCTCAATCCTCAATCCTCAATCCTCAATCCTCATTCCTCAAACCTCAATCCTGAACCCTCAGTCATCATCCTCAATTCTCAATTCTCAATCCTCAATCCTCAATCCTCAATCTTCAATCCTCAATAATCAATCTCCTATCCTAGATCCTCAATCCCCAATACTCTATCCTTAATCCTCAATATTCAATCGTCTATACCCAGTCCACAATCTTCAATCCCCAAAGCTCAATAATCAATCCTCAATCCTCAGTCCTCAATCGTCAATCATCGATCCACAATCTTCAATACTCAATCCTCAGTCCTCAATCCTCAATCCTCAATCCTCAATCATCAATCCTCAATCTTCAATGCTCAATAGTCAATCCTCAATCCTCAATCCCCAATACTCAATCTTCAATCCTCAATCCTCAATCCCCAATACTCAATCTTCAATCCTCAATCCTCAATCCTCAACCCTCAACCCTCAGCCCTCATCCTCAATCCTCAATCCTGAATCCTCAATCCTCAATCTTCAATCCTCAATAGTCAATCTCCAATCCTCAATCCTCAATCCACAATTCTCAATCTTCAGTCCTCATCCTCAATCCTCAAGCCTCAATCCTCAATCCTCAATCTTCAATCCTGAATACTCAATCTTCAATCCTCAATCCTCAATCCTCAATCCTCAATCCTCAATCCTCAATCTTCAATCCTCAATCGTCAGTCTTCAGTCCTCAATACTCAATCTTCAATCATCAATCCTCAATCCTCAATCCTCAATCCTCATTCTTAAATCCTCAATACCCAAAACTCAATCTTCAATCCTCAATCCTTAATCCTCAATCCTCAATTCTCAATCCTCAGTCCTCGTTCCTCAAACCTCAATCCTCAACCCTCAGTCCTCATCCTCAATTCTAAATTCTCAATCCTCAAACCTCAACCTTCAATCCTCAATACTCAATCCTCAATCTTCAACACTCAATCCTCAATCCTCAATACTCAATCCTCAATCATCAATCCTCAATCTTCGATACTCAATCCTCAATCCTCAATCCTCAATCCTCAATACTCAACCATCAATCCTCAATTCCCAATACTCAATAGAATATCCTGAATTCTCGGTATTCAATACTAAAACCTCAATCCTCAGCCATCAGACCTCAGCCTCCATTATCAATCCTCAATACTCAAACCTCAATCTTCAATCCTCAATACCCAATCTTCGATCCTCAAACCTCAACCCTCAATCCTCAATCCTCAATCCTCAGTCCTGAATACACAATCTTCAATACCCAATCCTCAATCCTCAATCCTCAATACTCAAGCCTCAATCCTCATTCCTCAGACCTCAATCCTCAACCCTCAGTCCTCATCCTCAATTCTCAATTCTCAATCCTCAATCCTCAATTCTCAATCTTCAATCCTCAATTATCAATCTCCAATCCTAGATCCTCAATCCCCAATCCTCAATCGTTAATCCTCAATCTTCAATCCTCAATCCCCAGTCCTCAATCCTCAATACTCAATCTTCAATCCTCAATCCTCAATCCTGAATATTCAACACACAACCATCAACCATCAATTCTCAATACTTAACCATCAATCCTCAATTCTTAATACTCAATGGAATATCCTGAATTCTCATGATTCAATACTCAATCCACAATATTCAATAATCAAATCTCGATCCTCAAACATCAATTCTCAACACTCAATCCTCAACACTCGGTCCTCTCTCTTCAATCTTCCATCCTCAATCCTCTATCCTCAAGCGTCAATCCTCAATCCTCAATCGTCAACCCTCAATCCTCAGTCCTCAAACCTCAATTCCGAATCCTCAATCCTGAATGCTCAATCTTCATCCCTCTGTCCGCAACAATCAATTGTGAATCCTCAATCCTCAATAGAATATCCTCAATTCACAGTTTTCAATACTCAATCCCCAATCTTCAATCTTCAAATCTCAATCCACAGACATCAACTCTCATCACTCAACCCTCAACACTCAGTCCTCTCTCTTCAATCCTCCATCCTCAATCCTCTATCCTCAAGCGACAATCCTCAATCCTCAATCCTCAATCGTCAGTCTTCAGTCCTCAATACTCAATCTTCAATCATCAATCCTCAATCCTCAATCCTCAATCCTCATTCTTAAATCCTCAATACCCAATCCTCAATCCTCAATCCTCAATCCTCAATACTCAACCATCAATCCTCAATTCCCAATACTCAATAGAATATCCTGAATTCTCGGTATTCAATACTAAAACCTCAATCCTCAGCCATCAGACCTCAGCCTCCATTATCAATCCTCAATCCTGAAACCTCAATCTTCAATCCTCAATACTCAATCATCAATCCTCAATCCTCTATCCTCAGTCATCAATCCTCAATCCTCAATACTCAATCGTCAATACTCAGTCGTCAATCCTCAGTCCTCAATTCTCAATACTCAATCCTCGTTCCTTAAACCTCAATCCTCAACCCTCAGTCCTCATCCTCAATTCTCGATCCTCAATCCTCAAACCTCAATCTTCTATCCTCAATACTCAATCCTCAATCCTCAATACTCAACCATCAATACTCAATTCTCAATACTCAATAGAATACCCTGAATTCTCAGTATTCAATACCCAAACCTCAATCCTCAACCCTCAGCCCTCATACTCCATCCTCAATCCTCAATCCTCAATCCTCAATCTTCAATCCTCAATACTCAATCATCAATCTTCAATCCTCAATCCTCAATTCTCAATCCTGAATCCTCAATCCTCAGTCATCAATCCTCAATCTTCAATACTCAATCGTCAATCCGCTGTCCTCAATCCTCAATCCTCAATCCTCGTTCCTCAAACCTCAATCTTCAACCCTCAGCCATCATCCTCAATCCTCAATCCTCGTTCCTCAATCCTCAACCCTCAATCCTCAATCCTCAATAGTCAATCTCCAATCCTAGATCCTCAATCCCCAATCCTCAATCCTTAATCCTCAATCTTCAATCCTCAATCCTCAGTTCTCAATCCTCAATACTCAATCCTCAGTACTCAATCCTCAATTCCCTATCCTCAATCTTCAATCCTCAATCCTCAATCCTCAAGCCTCAATACTCAATCCTCAATCTTCAGTCCTCAATACTCAATCTTCAATCCTCAACCCTCAATCCACAATCCACAAACCTCAATCCTCAATCATCGACCTTCAATACTCAATACTCAATCTTCAATTCTCAGTCCTCAATCCTGAATAGTCAATCCTCATTCTTCAATCCTCAATACCCAATCCTCAATACTCAATACTCAATGCTCAATCCTCAATACTCAATCTTCAATCCTCAATCCTCAATCCTCAATCCTCAATCCTCAATCCTCAGTCATCAATCCTCAATCCTCAATCCTCAATCCTCAATCCTCATTCCTCAAACCTCAATCCTCAACCCTCAGTCCTCATCCTCAATTCTCAATTCTCAATTCTCAATCCTCAATCCTCAATTCTCAATCTTCAATCCTCAATAATCAATCTCCAATCCTAGATCCTTAATCCCCAATCCTCAATCGTTAATCCTCAATCTTCAATCCTCAATCCCCAGTCCTCAATCCTCAATACTCAATCTTCAATCCTCAATCCTCAATCCTGAATATTCAACACACAACCATCAACCATCAATTCTCAATACTTAACCATCAATCCTCAATTCTTAATACTCAATGGAATATCCTGAATTCTCATGATTCAATACTCAATCCACAATATTCAATAATCAAATCTCGATCCTCAAACATCAATTCTCAACACTCAATCCTCAACACTCGGTCCTCTCTCTTCAATCTTCCATCCTCAATCCTCTATCCTCAAGCGTCAATCCTCAATCCTCAATCGTCAACCCTCAATCCTCAGTTCTCAAACCTCAATTCCGAATCCTCAATCCTGAATGCTCAATCTTCATCCCTCTGTCCGCAACAATCAATTGTGAATCCTCAATCCTCAATAGAATATCCTCAATTCACAGTTTTCAATACTCAATCCCCAATCTTCAATCTTCAAATCTCAATCCACAGACATCAACTCTCATCACTCAACCCTCAACACTCAGTCCTCTCTCTTCAATCCTCCATCCTCAATCCTCTATCCTCAAGCGACAATCCTCAATCCTCAATCCTCAATCCTCAATCCTCAATCCTCAATCCTCAATACTCAATCTTCAATCCTCAATCCTCAGTCCTCAAACCTCAATTCTGAATCCTCAATCCTGAATCCTCAATCTTCAGCTCTCAGTCCTCAACAATCAGTTGTCAGTCCTCAATCCTCAATAGAATATCCTGAATTCTCAGTATTCAGTACTCAAACCTCAATCCTCAACCCTCAGCCCTCATCCTCCATCCTCAATCCTCAGTTCTCAATCCTCAATCTTCAATCCTCAATACTCAATCTTCAGTCATCAATCCTCAATCCCCAATCCTCAATCCTCAATCCTGAATCGTCAATCCTCATTCTTCTATCCTTAATACCCAATCCTCAATCCTCAATCCTCAATCTTCAATCCTCAATCCTCAATCATCAACCTTCAATCCTCAATACTCAATCTTCAATCCTCAACCCTCAATCCTCAATCCACAATCCTCAATCCTCAATCATCAACCTTCAATCCTCAATACTCTATCTTCAATCGTCGATCCTCAATCCTGAATCGTCGATCCTCATTCTTCAATCCTCAATACCCTATCGTCAATCCTCAATCCTCAATCTTCAATCCTCAATCCTCAATCATCAACCTTCAATCCCCAATACTCAATCTTCAACCCTCAATACTCAATCCTCAATATTCAACACACAACCATCAACCATCAATTCTCAATACTCAACCATCAATCCTCAATTCTCAATACTCAATAGAATATCCCGAATTCTCATGATTCAATACTCAATCCACAATATTCAGTAATCAAACCTCGATCCTCAAACATCAATTCTCAACACTCGATCCTCAACACTCGGTCATCTCCCTTCAATCCTCCATCCTCAATCCTCTATCCTCAAGCGTCAATCCTCACTCCTCATTCCTCAACCCTCAATCCTCAGTCCTCAAACCTCAATTCCGAATCCTCAATCCTGAATACTCAATCTTCATCCCTCAGCCCGCAACAATCAATTGTCAATGCTCAACAGAATATCCTCAATTCACAGTTTTCAATACTGAATCCCCAATCTTCAATCCTCAAATCTCAATCCACAGCCATCAATTCTCATCACTCAAGCCTCAACACTCAGTCCTCAATCGTCAATCCTCAATCCTCAATCCTCAATCTTCAATCCTCCATACTCAATCTTCAATCCTCAATCCTCAATCATCAATCCTCAATCCTCAATCCTCAGTCATCAATCCTCAATCTTCAATACTCAATCGTCAATCCGCAGTCCTCAATCCTCAATCCTCAATCCTCGTTCCTCAAACCTCAATCCTCAACCCTCAGCCATCATCCCCAATCCTCAATCCTCGTTCCTCAATCCTCAATCCTCAATCCTCAATCCTCAATAGTCAATCTCCAATCCTAGATCCTCAATCCCCAATCCTCAATCCTTAATCCTCAATCTTCAATCCTCAATCCTCAATTCTCAATCCTCAGCACTCAATCCTCAATCCTCAATCCTCAAGCCTCAATCCTCAATCATCAATCCTCAATCTTCAATACTCAATCCTCAATCCTCGATCCTCAATCCTTAATACTCAATCCTCAATCCTCAATCATCAATCCCCAATCATCAATCTTCAATCCTCAATACTCAGTTTTCAATCCTCAATCCTCAATCCTCGATCCTCAATCCTCAATCCTCAGTCTTCAATCCTCAATCCTCAATCCTCAATTGTCAATCCTCATTCTTCAATCCTCAATACACAATCCTCAATTCTCAATCCTCAATCCTCCATCCTCGGCTCTCAATCCTCAATCCTCAGTCCTCAGACCTCAAACCTCAACCCTCAACCCTCAGCCCTCATCCTCAATCCTCAATCCTAAATCCTCAATCATCAATCTTCAATCCTCAATACTCAGTCTTCAATCCTCAACCCTCAGTCCTCATACTCAATTCTCAATCCTCAATCCTCAAACCTCAATGCTCATTCTTCAATCCTCAATCCTCAATAATCAACCATCAATCCTTAATTCTCAATACTCAATTCTCAATACTCAATAGAATATCCTGAATTCTCAGTATTCAATACTCAAACCTCAATCCTCAACCATCAGCCCTCATCCTCCATCCCCAATCCTCAATCCTTAATCCTCAATCTTCAATCCTCAATCCTCAATTCTCAATCCTCAATACTCAATCCTCAATCCTCAATCCTCAATCCCCAATCCTCAATCTTCAATCCTCAACCCTCAATCTTCAAGCCTCAATCCTCAATCCTCAATCTTCAATCCTGAATACTCAATCTTCAATCCTCAATACTCAATCTTCAGTCCTCAACCCTCAATCCTCAATCCTCAATCCTCAATACTCAATCTCCAATCCTCAATCCTCAATCCTCAATCCGCAATCCTCAATCTTCAGTCATCAATCCTCAATCCTCAATACTCAATCGTCAATCCTCAGTCCTCAATTCTCAATCCTCAATCATCGTTCCTCAAACCTCAATCCTCAACCCTCAGTCCTCATCCTCAATTCTCAATCCTCAATCCTCAAACCTCAATCTTCAATCCTCAATACTCAACCCTCAATCCTCAATACTCAACCATCAATCCTCAATTCTCAATACTCAATAGAATATCCTGAATTCTCAGTATTCAATACTCAATCCTCAATCCTCAACCCTCAGCCCTCATCCTCCATCCTCAATCTTCAATCCTCAATACTCAATCTTCGATTCTCAATTCTTAATCCTCAATCCTCAATCCCCAATCCTCAATCTTCAATCCTCAATCCTCAATCCTCAATCCTCAATCCTCAATCCTCAATCATCAATACTCAATCTTCAATCCTCAATCCTCAATCCTCAATCATCAGTCATGAATACTCAATTTTCATAACTCAATCCTCAATCCTCAATCCTCAATCCTCAGTCCTCAACCATCAATCCTCATTCCTCAAACCTCAATCCTCAAACCTCAGCCAACATCCTCAATTTTCAATTCTCAATCCTCAATCCTTAATCTTCAATCCTCAACCCTCAATCCTCAATCCTCAACCCTCAATCCTCAATCCTCAATCCTCAATCCTCAGTCCTCAACCATCAATCCTCATACCTCAAACCTCAATCCTCAAACCTCAGCCCACATCCTCAATTTTCAATTCTCAATCCTCAATCCTTAATCTTCAATCCTCAATCCTCAATCCTCAATCATCAGTCATGAATACTCAATCTTCATAACTCAATCCTCAATCCTCAATCCTCAATCCTCAGCCCTCATCCTCAATCCTCAATCCTAAATCCTCAATCATCAATCTTCAATCCTCAATACTCAGTCTTCAATCCTCAATCCTCGATCCTCAATCCTCAATCCTCAATCCTCAATCATCAATCCTCAATCTTCAATACTCAATCCTCAGTCCTCGATCCTCAATCCTCAATACTCAATCTTCAATCCTCAATCCTCAATCCTCCATCCTCAATTCTCAATCCTCAATCCTCAGTCCTCAGTCCTCAAACCTCAACCCTCAACCCTCAGCCCTCATCCTCAATCCTCAATCCTAAATCCTCAATCATCAATCTTCAATCCTCAATACTCAGTCTTCAATCCTCAATCCTCGATCCTCAATCCTCAATCCTCAATCCTCAATCATCAATCCTCAATCATCAATACTCAATCCTCAGTCCTCGATCCTAAATCCTCAATACTCAATCTTCAATCCTCTATCCTCAATCCTCAATCCTCATACCTCAGTCCTCAGTCGTCAATCCTCAATCCTCAATACTCAATCGTCAATACTCAATCGTCAATCCTCAGTCCTCAATTCTCAATCCTCAATCCTCGTTCCTCAAACCTCAACCCTCAACTCTCAGCCCCCATCCACAATCCTCAATCCTAAATCCTCAATCATCATTCTTCAATCCTCAATACTCAGTCTTCAATCCTCAATCCTCAATCCTCAATCCTCAATTCTCAATCATCAATCATCAACACTCAATCTTCAATACTCAATCCTCAATCCTCGATCCTCAATCCTCAATACTCAATCTTCAATCCTCAATCCTCAATCCTCAATCCCCAATCCTCAATCCTCAGTCATCAATCCTCAATCCTCAATACTCAATCGTCAATACTCAATCGTCAATCCTCAGTCCTCAATTTTCAATCCTCAATCCTCGTTCCTCAAACCTCAATCCTCAACCCACAGTCCTCATACTCAATTCTCAATCCTCAATCCCCAAACCTCAATCCTCATTCCTCAAACCTCAATCCTGAACCCTCAGTCCTCATCCTCAATTCTCAATTCTCAATCCTCAATCCTCAATCCTCAATCTTCAATCCTCAATAATCAATCTCCTATCCTAGATCCTCAATCCCCAATCCTCAATCCTTAATCCTCAATCTACAAACCTCAATCCCCAGGCCTCAATCTTCAATCCTCAATGCTCAATCCTCAGTCCACAATCCTCAATCCTCAGTCCTCAATCCTCAATCATCAAACCTCAAACCTCAATCCTCAACCGTCAGTCCTCGTCCTCAACCCTCAAGCCTCAATCCTCAATTCTCAATTCTCAATCATCAATCCTCAAACGTCAATCTTCAATCCTCAATACTCAACCTTCAATCCTCAATCCTCAATCCCCAATCCTCAATCCTTAATCCTCAATCTTCAATCCTCAATCCTCAATACCCAATCTGTAACCCTCAGACCTCAACCCTCAACACTCATTCCTCATTCTTCAGTCCTCAATACCCAATCCTCAATCTTCAACCCTCAATCCTCAATCCTCAATTCTCAACCCTCAATCCTCAGTCCTCAGTCCTCAAACCTCAATCCTCAACACTCAGCCATCATCCTCAATTCTCAATCCTCAATCCTCAATCCTCAGTCATCAATCTTCAATACTCAATACTCAATCGTCAATACTCAATCGTCAATCCTCAGTCCTCAATTCTCAATCCTCAATCCTCGTTCCTCAAACCTCAACCCTCAACCCTCAGTCCTCATCCTCAATTCTCAATCCTCAATCCTCAAACCTCAATCTTCAATCCTCAATACTCAATCCTCAATCCTCAATACTCAACCATCAATCCTCAATTCTCAATACTCAATAGAATATCCTGAACTCTCAGTATTCAATACTCAAACCTCAATCATCAACCCTCAGCCCTCATCCTCCATCCTCAATCCTCAATCCTCAATCCTCAATCTTCAATCCTCAATACTCAATCTTTAATCTTCAATCTTCAATCCTCAATCCTCTATCCTCAATACTCAATCCTCAGTCGTCAATCCTCAATCTACAATACTCAATCGTCAATCCGCAGTCCTCAGTCCTCAATCCTCAATCCTCGTTCCTCAAACATCAATCCTCAACCCTCAGCCATCATCCTCAATCCTCAATCCTCGTTCCTCAATCCTCAATACTCAATCCTCAATCCTCAATAGTCAATCTCCAATCCTAGATCCTCAATCCCCAATCCTCAATCCTTAATCCTCAATCTTCAGTCCTCAATCCTCAATTCTCAATCCTCAATACTCAATCCTCAATCCTCAATCCTCAATCCCAAATCCTCAAACTTCAATCCTCAATCCTCAATCCTCAAGCCTCAATCCTCAATCCTAAATCTTCAATCCTGAATACTCAATCTTCAATCCTCAATACTCAATCTTCAATCCTCAACCCTCAATCCACAATCCACAATCCTCAATCCTCAATCATCAACCTTCAATCCTCAACACTCAATCTTCAATCCTCAATCCTCAATCCTGAATCGTCAATCCTCATTCTTCAATATTCAATACCCAATCCTCAATCCTCAATCCTCAGTCATCAATCCCCAATCCTCAATACTCAATCGTCAATCCTCAGTCCTCAATTCTCAATCCTCAATCCTCGTTCCTCAATGCTCGACACTCAATCGTCAATCCCCAGTCCTCAATTCTCAATCCTCAATCCTCGTTCCTCAAACCTCAATCCTCAACCCTCAGTCCTCATCCTCAATTTTCAATCCTCAATCCACAAACCTCATTCTTCAATCCTCAATACTCAACCCTCAATCCTCAAAACTCAACCATCTATCCTCAACTCTCAATACTCAATAGAATATCCTGAATTCTCAGTATCCAATACTCAAACCTCAATCCTCAGCCCTCAGCCCTCATCCTCCATCCTCAATCCTCAATCCTCAAACCTCAATCTTCAATCCTCAATACTCAATCTTCGATTCTCAATTCTCAATCCTCAATCCTCAATCCCCAATCCTCAATCTTCAATCCTCAATCCTCAATCCTCAATCCTCAATCCTCAATCCTCAACCATCAAGGCTCAATCTTCAATCCTCAATCCTCAATCCTGAATCCTCAATCCTCAATCCTCAGTCCTCAATCCTCAATCATAAAACCTCAAACCTCAATCCTCTACCGTCAGTCCTCGTCTTCAATCCTCAACCCTCAATCCTCAATCCCCAATCCTCAATCCTTAATGCTCAATCTTCAATCCTCAATCCTCAATACCCAATCTGCAATCCTCAGTCCTCAACCCTCAACCCTCAATCCTCATTCTTCAATCCTCAATACCCAATCCTCAATCTTCAATCCTCAATCCTCAATCCTCAAGCCTCAACCCTCAATCCTCAATCTTCAGTCCTGAATACTCAATCTTCAATCCTCAATACTCAATCTTCAATCCTCAACCCTCAATCCTCAATCCACAATCCTCAATCCTCAATCACCAACCTTCAATCCTCAATACTCAATCTTCAATCCCCAATCCTCAATCCTGAATCGTCAATCCTCATTCTTCAATCCTCAATACCCAATCCTCAATCCTCAATCCTCAATCCTCAATCCTCAATACTCAATCTTCAATCCTCAATCCTCAATCCTCAATCCTCAATCCTCAATCCTCAATCCTCAGTCATCAATCCTCAATCCCCAGTCCTCAATCTTCAATCCTCAATGCTCAATCCTCAATCCCCAATCCTCAATCCTCTCTCCTCAATACTCAATCATCAAACCTCAAACCTCAATCCTCAACCGTCAGTCCTCGTCCTCAATCCTCAACCCTCAATCCTCAATTCTCAATTCTCAATTCTCAATCCTCAATCCTCAATCGTCTATCTTCAATCCTCAATACACAACCTTCAATCCTCAATCCTCAATAACCAATCCTCAATCCTTAACCCTCAATCTTCAATCCTCAATCCTCAATACTCAATCTGCAATCCTCAGTCCTCAACCGTCAACCCTCAATCCTCATTCTTCAATCCTGAATACCCAATCCTCACTCTTCAACCCTCAATCCTAAATCCTCAATTCTCAATCCTCAATCCTCAGTCCTCAGTCCTCAAACCTGAATCCTCAATCCTCGTTCCTCAAACCTCAATCCTCAACCCTCAGTCCTCATCCTCAATTCTCAATCCTCAATCCTCAAGCCTCAATCCTCAATCCCCAATCTTCAATCCTGAATACTCAATCTTAAATCCTCAATACTCAATCTTCAATCCTCGACACCCAATCCACAATCCACAGTCCTCAATCCTCAATCATCAACCTTCAATCCTCAATACTCAATCTTCAATCCTCAATCCTCAATCCTGAATCGTCAATCCTCATTCTTCAATCCTCAATACCCAATCCTCAATCCTCAATCCTCAATCCTCAATACTCTATCGTCAATCCTCAGTCCTCAATTCTCAATCCTCAATCCTCGTTCCTCAAACCTCAATCCTCAACCCTCAGTCCTCATCCTCAATTCTCAATCCTCAATCCTCAAACCTCAATCTTCAATCCTCAATACTCAATCCTCAATCCTCAATACTCAACCATCAATCCTCAATTCTCAATACTCAATAGAATATCCTGAATTCTCAGTATTCAATACTCAAAGCTCAATCCTCAACCCTCAGCCCTCATCCTCCATCCTCAATCCTCAATCCTCAAACCTCAATCTTCAATCCTCAATACTCAGTATTCAATCCTCAATCCTCAATCATCAATACTCAATCTTCAAGCCTCATTCCTCAATCCTCAATCCTCAATCCTCAATCATCAGTCACGAATACTCAATCTTCATAACTCAATCCTCAATCCTCAATCCTCAATCCTCAATCCTCAATCCTCATTCTTCAAACCTCAATCCTCAACCCTCAGTCCTCATCCTCAATTCTCAATTCTCAATCCTCAATCCTCAATCCTCAACCTTCAATCCTGAATAATCAATCTCCAATCCTAGATCCTCAATCCCCAATCCTCAATCCTTAATCCTCAATCTACAAACCTCAATCCCCAGTCCTCAATCTTCAATCCTCAATGCTCAATCCTCAGTCCAGAATCCTCAATCCTCAGTCCTCAATCCTCAATCATCAAACCTCAAACCTCAATCCTCAACCGTCAGTCCTCGTCCTCAACCCTCAATCCTCAATCCTCAATCCTCAGTCATCAATCTTCAATACTCAATACTCAATCGTCAATACTCAATCGTCAATCCTCAGTCCTCAATTCTCAATCCTCAATCCTCGTTCCTCAAACCTCAACCCTCAACCCTCAGTCCTCATCCTCAATTCTCAATCCTCAATCCTCAAACCTCAATCTTCAATCCTCAATACTCAATCCTCAATCCTCAATACTCAACCATCAATCCTCAATTCTCAATACTCAATAGAATATCCTGAACTCTCAGTATTCAATACTCAAACCTCAATCATCAACCCTCAGCCCTCATCCTCCATCCTCAATCCTCAATCCTCAATCCTCAATCTTCAGTCCTCAATACTCAATCTTTAATCTTCAATCTTCAATCCTCAATCCTCTATCCTCAATCCTCAATCCTCAGTCGTCAATCCTCAATCTACAATACTCAATCCTCAATCCGCAGTCCTCAATCCTCAATCCTCAATCCTCGTTCCTCAAACATCAATCCTCAACCCTCAGCCATCATCCTCAATCCTCAATCCTCGTTCCTCAATCCTCAATACTCAATCCTCAATCCTCAATAGTCAATCTCCAATCCTAGATCCTCAATCCCCAATCCTCAATCCTTAATCCTCAATCTTCAGTCCTCAATCCTCAATTCTCAATCCTCAATACTCAATCCTCAATCCTCAATCCTCAATCCCAAATCCTCAAACTTCAATCCTCAATCCTCAATCCTCAAGCCTCAATCCTCAATCCTAAATCTTCAATCCTGAATACTCAATCTTCAATCCTCAATACTCAATCTTCAATCCTCAACCCTCAATCCACAATCCACAATCCTCAATCCTCAATCATCAACCTTCAATCCTCAACACTCAATCTTCAATCCTCAATCCTCAATCCTGAATCGTCAATCCTCATTCTTCAATATTCAATACCCAATCCTCAATCCTCAATCCTCAGTCATCAATCCCCAATCCTCAATACTCAATCGTCAATCCTCAGTCCTCAATTCTCAATCCTCAATCCTCGTTCCTCAATGCTCGACACTCAATCGTCAATCCCCAGTCCTCAATTCTCAATCCTCAATCCTCGTTCCTCAAACCTCAATCCTCAACCCTCAGTCCTCATCCTCAATTTTCAATCCTCAATCCACAAACCTCATTCTTCAATCCTCAATACTCAACCCTCAATCCTCAAAACTCAGCCCACATCCTCAATTTTCAATTCTCAATCCTCAATCCTTAATCTTCAATCCTCAATCCTCAATCCTCAATCATCAGTCATGAATACTCAATCTTCATAACTCAATCCTCAATCCTCAATCCTCAAGCCTCAGCCTCAATCCTCAATCCTCAATCCTAATCAATCATCAATCTTCAATCCTCAATACTCAGTCTTCAATCCTCAATCCTCGATCTCAATCCTCAATCCTCAATCCTCAATCATCAATCCTCAATCTTCAATACTCAATCCTCAGTCCTCGATCCTCAATCCTCAATACTCAATCTTCAATCCTCAATCCTCAATCCTCCATCCTCAATCTCAATCCTCAATCCTCAGTCCTCAGTCCTCAAACCTCAACCCTCAGCCCTCATCCTCAATCCTCAATCCTAAATCCTCAATCATCAATCTTCAATCCTCAATACTCAGTCTTCAATCCTCAATCCTCGATCCTCAATCCTCAATCCTCAATCCTCAATCATCAATCCTCAATCATCATCAATCCTCAGTCCTCGATCTAAATCCTCAATACTCAATCTTCAATCCTCTATCCTCAATCCTCAATCCTCATACCTCAGTCCTCAGTCCGTCAATCCTCAATCCTCTCAATACTCAATCGTCAATACTCAATCGTCAATCCTCAGTCTCAATTCTCAATCCTCAATCCTCGTTCCTCAAACCTCAACCCTCAACTCTCAGCCCCATCCACAATCCTCAATCCTAAATCCTCAATCATCATTCTTCAATCCTCAATACTCAGTCTTCAATCCTCAATCCTCAATCCTCAATCCTCAATTCTCAATCATCAATCATCAACACTCAATCTTCAATACTCAATCCTCAATCCTCGATCCTCAATCTCAATCTCAATCTTCAATCCTCAATCCTCAATCCCAATCCTCAATCCTCAGTCATCAATCCTCAATCTCAATCTCAATACTCAATCTCAATCGTCAATCCTCAGTCTCAATTTCAATCCTCAATCCTCGTTCCTCAAACCTCAATCCTCAACCCACAGTCCTCATACTCAATTCTCAATCCTCAATCCCCAAACCTCAATCCTCATTCCTCAAACCTCAATCCTGAACCATCAGTCCTCATCCTCAATTCTCAATTCTCAATCCTCAATCCTCAATCCTCAATCTTCAATCCTCAATAATCAATCTCCTATCCTAGATCCTCAATCCCCAATCCTCAATCCTTAATCCTCAATCTACAAACCTCAATCCCCAGGCCTCAATCTTCAATCCTCAATGCTCAATCCTCAGTCCACAATCCTCAATCCTCAGTCCTCAATCCTCAATCATCAAACCTCAAACCTCAATCCTCAACCGTCAGTCCTCGTCCTCAACCCTCAAGCCTCAATCCTCAATTCTCAATTCTCAATCATCAATCCTCAAACGTCAATCTTCAATCCTCAATACTCAACCTTCAATCCTCAATCCTCAATCCCCAATCCTCAATCCTTAATCCTCAATCTTCAATCCTCAATCTCAATACCCAATCTGTAACCTCAGACCTCAACCCTCAACACTCATTCCTCATTCTTCAGTCCTCAATACCCAATCCTCAATCTTCAACCCTCAATCCTCAATCCTCAATTCTCAACCCTCAATCCTCAGTCCTCAGTCCTCAAACCTCAATCCTCAACACTCAGCCATCATCCTCAATTCTCAATCCTCAATCCTCAATCCTCAGTCATCAATCTTCAATACTCAATACTCAATCGTCAATACTCAATCGTCAATCCTCAGTCCTCAATTCTCAATCCTCAATCCTCGTTCCTCAAACCTCAACCCTCACCCTCAGTCCTCATCCTCAATTCTCAATCCTCAATCCTCAAACCTCAATCTCAATCCTCAATACTCAATCCTCAATCCTCAATACTCAACCATCAATCCTCAATTCTCAATACTCAATAGAATATCCTGAACTCTCAGTATTCAATACTCAAACCTCAATCATCAACCCTCAGCCCTCATCCTCCATCCTCAATCCTCAATCCTCAATCCTCAATCTTCAATCCTCAATACTCAATCTTTAATCTTCAATCTTCAATCTCAATCCTCTATCCTCAATACTCAATCCTCAGTCGTCAATCCTCAATCTACAATACTCAATCGTCAATCCGCAGTCCTCAGTCCTCAATCCTCAATCCTCGTTCCTCAAACATCAATCCTCACCCTCAGCCATCATCCTCAATCCTCAATCCTCGTTCCTCAATCCTCAATACTCAATCCTCAATCCTCAATAGTCAATCTCCAATCCTAGATCCTCAATCCCCAATCCTCAATCCTTAATCCTCAATCTTCAGTCCTCAATCCTCAATTCTCAATCCTCAATACTCAATCCTCAATCCTCAATCCTCAATCCCAAATCCTCAAACTTCAATCCTCAATCCTCAATCCTCAAGCCTCAATCCTCAATCCTAAATCTTCAATCCTGAATACTCAATCTTCAATCCTCAATACTCAATCTTCAATCCTCAACCCTCAATCCACAATCCACAATCCTCAATCCTCAATCATCAACCTTCAATCCTCAACACTCAATCTTCAATCCCTCAATCCTCAATCCTGAATCGTCAATCCTCATTCTTCAATATTCAATACCCAATCCTCATCCTCAATCCTCAGTCATCAATCCCCAATCCTCAATACTCAATCGTCAATCCTCAGTCCTCAATTCTCAATCCTCAATCCTCGTTCCTCAATGCTCGACACTCAATCGTCAATCCCCAGTCCTCAATTCTCAATCCTCAATCCTCGTTCCTCAAACCTCAATCCTCAACCCTCAGTCCTCATCCTCAATTTTCAATCCTCAATCCACAAACCTCATTCTTCAATCCTCAATACTCAACCCTCAATCCTCAAAACTCAACCATCTATCCTCAACTCTCAATACTCAATAGAATATCCTGAATTCTCAGTATCCAATACTCAAACCTCAATCCTCAGCCCTCAGCCCTCATCCTCCATCCTCAATCCTCAATCCTCAAACCTCAATCTTCAATCCTCAATACTCAATCTTCGATTCTCAATTCTCAATCCTCAATCCTCAATCCCCAATCCTCAATCTTCAATCCTCAATCCTCAATCCTCAATCCTCAATCCTCAATCCTCAACCATCAAGGCTCAATCTTCAATCCTCAATCCTCAATCCTGAATCCTCAATCCTCAATCCTCAGTCCTCAATCCTCAATCATAAAACCTCAAACCTCATCCTCTACCGTCAGTCCTCGTCTTCAATCCTCAACCCTCAATCCTCAATCCCCAATCCTCAATCCTTAATGCTCAATCTTCAATCCTCAATCCTCAATACCCAATCTGCAATCCTCAGTCCTCAACCCTCAACCTCAATCCTCATTCTTCAATCCTCAATACCCAATCCTCAATCTTCAATCCTCAATCCTCAATCCTCAAGCCTCAACCCTCAATCCTCAATCTTCAGTCCTGAATACTCAATCTTCAATCCTCAATACTCAATCTTCAATCCTCAACCCTCAATCCTCAATCCACAATCCTCAATCCTCAATCACCAACCTTCAATCCTCAATACTCAATCTTCAATCCCCAATCCTCAATCCTGAATCGTCAATCCTCATTCTTCAATCCTCAATACCCAATCCTCAATCCTCAATCCTCAATCCTCAATCCTCAATACTCAATCTTCAATCCTCAATCCTCAATCCTCAATCCTCAATCCTCAATCCTCAATCCTCAGTCATCAATCCTCAATCCCCAGTCCTCAATCTTCAATCCTCAATGCTCAATCCTCAATCCCCAATCCTCAATCCTCTCTCCTCAATACTCAATCATCAAACCTCAAACCTCAATCCTCAACGTCAGTCCTCGTCCTCAATCCTCAACCCTCAATCCTCAATTCTCAATTCTCAATTCTCAATCCTCAATCCTCAATCGTCTATCTTCAATCCTCAATACACAACCTTCAATCCTCAATCCTCAATAACCAATCCTCAATCCTTAACCCTCAATCTTCAATCCTCAATCCTCAATACTCAATCTGCAATCCTCAGTCCTCAACCGTCAACCCTCAATCCTCATTCTTCAATCCTGAATACCCAATCCTCACTCTTCAACCCTCAATCCTAAATCCTCAATTCTCAATCCTCAATCCTCAGTCCTCAGTCCTCAAACCTGAATCCTCAATCCTCGTTCCTCA